>NC_143476.1:3238782-3412505 GCF_987193195.1 Phasianus colchicus
TAAGTCCAGGCTGGCTGTCCTTGTGGGCATCAGGTGCTGGCATCTGCAATGCTGCTGCCATGAGCATGGCAAAGCAGGTAAAAGATTGCTTTTCCTTGTGTGACACAGGAGCTCTTGACTTGAAAGCTAGAGGGATGCAATAGACAGAGCTGCAACCTCTGCCAGACATGGCAAAGGTGAGTGGGATGTTGTTTCAATTATTGCTGAAGTCAGGAAGACTGTAAGGATGGAAAGTCTGGTGTTTGCCATGGGCTGGGAAACACATCTGGTTTACATTTTCTCTTTGTGTGGCAGAAAAAGAGGAGAGTTTGCCTGCAACTTCTAACTCTCCTGCCCTCTGCTGATCAGAGGGAGAAATGTTCCAGCTTGTAGAAGGACATCAGGACAAAGATATGTAATGAAAATAAGTCCAGGCTGTCTGTTCTTGTGGGCATCAGCTGCTGGAAACTGCATTGCTTATGCCATGAGCATGGCAAAGCAGGTAAAAGATTGCTTTTCCTTGTGTGACACAGGAGCTCTTGACTTGAAAGCTAGAGGGATGCAATAGAAAGAGCTGCAACCTCTGCCAGACATGGCAAAGGTGAGTGGGATGTTGTTTCAATTAGTGCTGAAGTCAGGAAGACTGTAAGGATGGAAAGGCTGGTGTTTGCCATGGGCAGGGAAACACATCTGGTTTTCATTTTCTCTTTGTGTGCCAGAAAAAGAGCAGAGTGTGCCCTCACCTTGGACCCATCCTGCCCTCTGCTGCTCAGAGGGAGAAATGTTCCAGCTTCTAGAAGGACATCAGGACAAAGGTATGTAATGAAAATAAGTCCAGGCTGGCTGTCCTTGTGGGCATCAGCTGCTGGCATCTGCATTGGTGTTGCCATGAGCATGGCACAGCAGGTAAGGGATTGCTTTTCCTTGTGGGACAACTGTTAAGCCATTCTGATTCACCCTTTGCATCCACAGCATACAGTTTTTTCCCACACTGCTGTTTCTATCCAGCAGTGTGCATATGTGCAGTGCTACAGATGTTGGTGGTCCTGCCTGTGGCAGGGGGTTGGAGATTCGTGATCCTTGAGGTCCCTTCCAACCCGGGACATTCTGTGTGTGTGTGTGTGACTGGCTAAACACCAATTGTTGCTAGCTCAGCAGGTATACTGCTAATTATTGAACGCCTGACAGCTGCTTATCAACACTTGGCCACTATTTCTGGACAGCTGCTCATCCCTGAAGAGAGAGAAGTTTGGAAGGAGGACAGAGGGGAGTCTCTTGATGCCTGCCTGTTGCATCCCAACCTGCCCACAGAGTGAGTCACTTCGGCCTTGTGTGGAGGCCCTGGCTTCTTTGGAGTCTGTTTTTCTTTTGCTGAGCTTCTCCTATCCAAACAGAATGGCCTTACAACATGCTTTCTGGTCCTGAATACTATACCCATGCAATTTGTAACTATTACAGTTCTGTAAGTGAGAATTGATCACATGATTGAACAACTGTATTTCTAAAATATGTTATGAAATAACTTCTTTTTACTAATACTAATAAAGTCTTTCTACTTTTTCAAACTGTTTCTAAGGGCAAATTACAAAACACATGGTGCTGTACTGCTTCAGAGCAATCCCACATTTGATAGCCAGTGCAGAAACAACATTCCATCCTACAGCATTAGCTAGTTCAGAGGTACCAGACGTGTATCTGGATATGGCTGTTGTGCATAACTGGGGCTGAGGGATCAGAAATGACAGCTCCACTCTTGGAGACCACAGAACTGAAATGGAAAGATAAAATAGTTGCAGGGCAATTGTTCTGTGTGCCTGAAGCAGGGACCGATTTATGGGGGAGAGATTTAACAGTTAAATGAGGATTACAGCTGCAAGTCTGTGAAACAGATATCAGGTGTCAATGAATGTGTTATCAGCTGTGATGAAGAAGAAATGAATCCAAAGCTGTGGGCAGGGGAAGGAAATCGGGGTGGACTCACAATTTTCCCTTACAAAGAACTGCCCAAGGAGGGAGTGGAGCTGTGAAACAGCAACAATATCCCATAGCCTTAGAAGGGAGAGTGGGTCTAAAAGCTGTAACACAGACAGTGCTTAAGGATGGTCTTCTGGAACCTTGTCTGTGGCCTTATAACACCCCAATCCTGTCGGCACGGAAGGCAGACGGCACGTATCGGCTGGTGCAAGATGTAAGGAAATGACTGAACCCGTTCTCAAAAGACAGCCTGTGGTTCCTAACCCCTATACCCTAATGAGTCAGATCCCACACGGGCAGCAGTGGTTTGGTGTGAGAGACCTCAAAGATGCTTTCCGGACAGCCTTTGGACTCAGAGAGAAATGGCTGCGTTTGTATGAGGACACATTGTAATCCTATCGTGATTCGTGATGATACTGTAGATACTGGAACTCGTGCTAATCCTTGTCTTGGCAGCATTTGAAGCAAGCAACTGGTGCTGCTGTCACCTGCAGATGCTTCAGAGCTCTTCAGCATGGACTTCCTTCCTCCCATCAGCAGCTGCTCCTGCACTGACCTTCATTCACACTGGGATACCATCTGCTTCCAGCAGGAGCTGACCTGCGAGACAGAGAAAGGAAACGTGGGATGAGCACCAATGCAGAAGCACAAGGCTGTGTCACCACCACGTCTTGCAGCCTTGGGAAGTCAGCTGCAACTGCAGCCTTGGTCAGAATTACAACGGGCACCGTAAATTAAGTGTGACCTCTGAAGTTGTTGCCATGATCAGAAATAGACGCTGAAATCGCTCACATAACTGTCGGTGGTTCCCTCCAAATTCTTTTGCTTTGGGGAACAGATGGACTCGGAATGGAAGGACACGAGAAAAATGACATCTGTTTGAGCTCAGCAGACTTGAGAGGTGGGCCTGGGTGAACCTCATGAGGTTCAGCACAGCCAAGTGCAAGGTTTGGCATTTGGGCCGGAGGAATCCCAGGCATTCTTTTGTCATCGTGGTGGTTTCCAATAGACCCCAACAATGAGACATCAGGTCGCCGTGTGGGCTCCTGGGTGACACTGCCATTTCCCAGCCATTGCAGCCTAGGGGCAAATAAAGTAAAATACTTCAGAAAGATCTCACACTGATTGCATATTTTACTGTTCTTTTACACAAAACAGAAGGGGAGGGCAGCAGATGCATGCAGCTGCATCAACACCCTGGGTGCTAAAGGAATGGAAAGACAGAAACATCAAATATCAATGCCTTATTCTAATGCAAGGAGGGAAGCTTTTTTCAATGTTACTTTTTATCATTTAAAATAAGCAGTTGGCACTCTTAAAGGAAAATCCTGGGCCCCAAGTTCTGTCAGTGTGGCAATCTGGACTCAGCTGTGAATGATCCAAACAGTCTGTTCCAGATTTTAACATCCCTTCTATGCATTCACAAGTTTTCTCTCTTGACTTCCCCTTACAGCCGTTAAATGCCAGCAAAACATCCCACAAACACTCCTTACCTCTGTGCACACAGGCACCCATCCAACCAGAGCCATCAGTCATTCCCAGCCATGCGCTCTTCCTCCAATCATGGTCAGCATCACACGGCCGTCACGCAGCTCACTTGACTCAGTTTTTCTCTTCTTTCTGGAGGTGTCCTTGCTTCTCAGCCTTACCTTCTCGTGATGTTTATCTCGCTCTGCAGCTCCTGCTCTGAATAGGCTTTCTTGGATTCCCGCATGACAGGCACAAAATGCAGCCACAGCCCCTGCCACCAAGGTCAGCTCTTCAGCACACATTACCTGAGGAGCACTTGGCAACTCCTGCAACCTGAGCAGTGCCAGGAAGACTGTTTCACTTCTGCTTCTCCTGGCTCAGAAATTCATTTTCCTACCTAGAAAATGGAAAAAGAAAGAAAGAAAAAAAATCCTGACATAAGCAGACACAATTGATACTATGGAATTCTGGAAGGCAAGGGATTTGCCCTCTATGATGAGAAGTTGACTGCAAAGAACTAAGAATAGCCATGACCAGGTTGTAAACTTGTGGGTAAAATTAGGAAGTGCAGCAGTGCAGGGCTTCTGGAGGTGAGGGTCTGCTACAGCCGCCTGGAAAGAGAGCCTGTTGGTGGGAGCTGCTTACTGCAGCCAGCAGAAGCATCGCACTCACTGACTCTCATCCTGATGGGGGATTCCAGTCAGTCTGGGAAATCAGCATGGCTGGCTGCAAGCAATCTGACAGACTCCTGGAGTGCAGTGAGAATCACTCTGTGGTGCAGGCATTGGGCACAGCAAGCAGAAGGGAAGCATTGCTGGACATGGTGCACACCAGGGGTTACGACAGGAGGCAGTCAGGGCTGCAGTGACCATGCCCTCCTTGAGTTGGTGATCTCAAGGAATGCGGGCCTGGCAGGAAGCAAAGGCAGGAGCCTGAACTTCAGGAGAGCCAGCTGCAGGCTGTTCCAGGAATTCTTGGACGAGATCCTCTGGACAACTGTTTGTAGGGGCAAAGGGATGGAAAAGAGCTGGTCACTTTCTCAGAAAAAAACTTGCTCAGGTTGCAGGCTGAGCTGCAGGAGAGGAAGGGGAGGAGGTGCCAGCACGGCTCTGCACGATGCTCTGCCACACTGGGCAGCTTGATCATGGCTCAGCAGTGGGATCAGACGAGGAGAAGGGGAGAAGGAAATCAAGGATGGGAGGGAACCATCAGACACAGTCAATAAGTGTCTGTGAAGTCTTGCAAACCAGAGATTCCCAGGTTGTTTCTGCTTTTGCAGCATTTGTGTGGTGCAGGGTGAGCAAAAGGTTCTGCTGCTTGATTCTTCTGCAGGAGCCGCCTAAAAGGGAAATGGCCACTGAGCTGCAGACCAAGCAGTACTGCCTGACGTTGGCCAGGGGGAGCTTCTCCTGCCGCAGTGTGCTGATGACAGGTCTGGAGATGTTCTGCACGGCCAGCTCGTAGGTGGGAGCCAGGAAAGGACATGATGGGAGGAGGGAGGTGTTAAGCAACATCCAAGGCATCAAAATGCATCAGAAGGCCCTGAAAAGCATCACAAAGCCACAGCCAGGAAGCTTGGGAGTATCATGAGCAGCATCCAGGATGCGAGAGATTATTTGCTACCATGCCAAATGGTAGCAGAGCTCCCCCTGCAGACATCCCAAAGCCAGACAAAACAGGAACAAACCCGGAGCTGTGCTGCACGCACCCCACAGCCACAGCATTGCAAGCTGGGGTGCCTTGCTGTGTGCTGCATTCATCCCAGTCCGTGTGAATGAAGACTCTGGAGGCAGTCAAGGCGTTGATTGAGCACGAGTGTGCTTTTATTATTATATAAAGGACAGGAGGGTGTGAGAGGTCCACGGTGAAGATGGGACTCATCCTGTCTTGTCATGGAGAGAGTGGCTCAGAGCTCTCAGTGCTGCTGTCCGGTGCCTGGGACTGGAGGTCTGATTGAAAGTCCCCCTGCAAAAGGCTCTGCTCCTCTTCACTGATGCTGACCTGCTCCTGCATGGAGGTGCTGCTGTCGGGGCACTCACACTGTGCTTCAGATGGGCTGCACTGCAGAGACTCTGGGTTAAAATCCACACTTGTGACTGTGGTGTCTGGGAGGCTCAGGTCAGCAACTTCAGCAGAGCCAGGTGTAATGAGAGCATGGACTTCGATGAGCTCCTTCTCTCCATTAATGTTGTTAGATGGAAGGCTGCTATTAGAACTGCAGCAATTTGTGCTTCCTATGAGCTCTCCACTGATGGAAGCACAGAGAGCATCCTCGCTACTTGCCCTGGATCTTATGGCTTGGCAAGGGCTCGATTCACCTAGAAAGGATACACAGGGGTTAGTGTCAAACTTTCACAAGCTGAATTACGACAGTGGTACTTGATCAGGGGTGAAGATTTAGGCACGGGATTGAACGCTAGAAAGAGATACATGTGCAGAGCAAGCTTGAATTGTATGTTCCTGAAAAGCAGGGATTTGGAAGCTGCATTTGCACCCTTACCTGCCAGGACTACCACTGCTGTTTCTGAGGGCTGCCTGGCATTGCGCTGCAGTTGGCGTTTGCTGCCAGAGGATGGCTTCCTGAGGCTGAAGCAGCAACACCAACTGCTAGCTGGTGATTCCTCAGTCTTGCTGGGTGGATTTTGTCTGGAGAGAGAAAACAGCCAATGCTGTGAGTCTTGGCAGCAGTTGCTTGTTCCTAGCACTGCCTGGTTTCTGCAGGAAAACACAAAAACCCACCCAAACAATGATGCTAGGTGCTGGAAAAGAAAGTCCTCTTTACCTGTCAGATGGAAAGTCAACGACGGTGTGGAATTTGCCCTGCCCAGCTGCAGGGCTTTCTTCCACTTCAATGTCCCTGCTGCTCTCTGTTACCACAGAAGAGGTGCTGTGGCCTCGCCTCTGTGCCTGTGCCTCCTCCAGGCTGAGCAGCTTTGTGGCAGCAGAAGAGACCCCCACAGACTTGGGCCCTGGGAGAGAATTGTGCCCTGTCAGGGAAAACCACAGGTAAGAGCGAGGATCAGAAAGCAGCAGCACAGCCACCACAGTTCTGGGGGAGGTGCTGTATTTTTCTCAGGCTTGCTTATCCGAGCCACTGGAAGAAGAGGAGCCCAAAATAACCATGTGGGAAGAGGTGTGTTTATGGCAAAGGACACGGTCATCATTAAGAGCAGCTTACTGTATCAAAATAGGCAAGGAAAAACCCAAGGAAATGGGGGCAGGGAACTGAGAAAGCTTCGCTGCCACACTTGCATCAAGCTTTTCCTGCGTGCAAACCATAATAATGACGGTTTCCTCCTTGTGAAGTTTGGGCTTGGACATTCTCAGCATCCAGCAACAGGATGCCATACCCTAATGGAAGTCCAGAGGTCTGCTGTCCCCTTGATGGTAAAAGAGTATCTCAAACATCCTGGAGAAGGCCTGCATTTGATCAAGGTGTCAGGTCAAGATCAAGCTAATGGAGGAAGACACTCACCTGCTGCATCTGCAATGTCTGCTCCGGATTTGGAGCCGAAGAGGACGTCGGTGTGGTTGATGATGAATTCCACCACATCCGACTGCGTCTGCAGCTCCATGCAGGCAGCTCTTCCGCTGGCGCAGGCAGACTCGTTCTGCTGTGATCTGTAGAAAAGGCAGATTTTAGAAGTCATTTCTCCAAGACCGTTTCCCCGAGTCTGAATTGTTGCAGCCAAAAGCTGTCAGCTGAGGCTCTGGAGACTTCCGCAGTGGGCAATCAGTGATGCCACTGCAGAAATTCCCCTGGATGATCAAGGACACGTCAGTCCCATCTCAACAAGACTGCAGAAATTGTCACCTAGACATTGTGCCCGTGGGGATGGAGAACAGCTCAGGCTCCTGCTCTTCTGTCAGCCACAGATTTTACAGGAGAAGAGCACATTTGATGGAGAAAAAGAGAGGACTGTTTTTTTTTTTACTGGAGAACAGAGGAAGCGTTGAAACAGAACCAGAAGTTTACCTTAAGAGGTTTGGAGCCCACACAATGGCTAGGTTCTTGGCATGCATGTTTGTTATCGTGGAGCTCCCAGCCAGACACGCCAAGTGTCTCATCAGATACTCCAGAGTCCTGGAAAACAAGAGAGGCAAACGTTCAGCACCAACGAGCATGCCGTGCTGCAATTCAGAAAGACAAAGCCTGGAACCGCATCGTTGCCCTCTGCAATGCAGCAGGGCTGAGCTCAGCACGCTGAGGGCAGCACTGACCTGTAGTGAGGAGCGGGCAGCTGCTGGATGACGTCCTGCATTCTGAGCAGCCGCTCCTCCTCTGTAGCGGCACCAACAGCATCCTGGAGTAGTGCAGAAAGGGAGCGAGACACCAATCAGGCTAGTACACCACTGCGAGTAAACCTCGTGGGGCTGACAGCAAAAGGGCCTCCGAGCTGGGGCACTGCTGCAGCCATCTGCCAAGAGGCCCAGGAAGAGGGAAATGAAAGACGTGGCCTTGTGCTTACCGAGAACTTGCCGTACAGCTGGTGGGTGAGCAGAGGGTTCGGGAGCTCCCTGAAGTACATCTTGCAGAGGGAGCTCACGCTGTGAATGTCACGGACGGTGAGCTCAGGAATCTGCTCCGACTCAAATTCCTGCCTGGAGAGAGGGACGCAAACCCGGTTGAGCGAGAGGAAGGCAAGCCCAAAGCCACACCAGATGCACTCAGGCTGTGTCAGTCGCAGCACTCTTACCGCAGTCTCTGGATGTTGGACGCGACGCCGGACAGGCGGTATATCCCCTGCACCACGCCGTGCTGCTCAAGGAACTCAGCGCAGCTCTGGAGGACCTGGGGGACTGAAGAACACGTGCCAGCCGTCAGTGGAGCTCCTGATTCAATCGTGCTGCAGGCTGTGCTTCACATCCCATCCACTAAGCCCAGCCAGGCTTGGCTGAAGCAAATACAGATGTGCTTGTCTCTTAGGAGCATCCGCCTCACTTTATCCTTCAGCCATCAACTCCCATTACACGTGTCTCCATGGCTATCAGCCTGCCCCCTGCTAGATATGAGCTCCCTTTCATCCTCTTTAGATGCCCAGCAGAGGAAGATCTCAGGAATGGGCTGCTCCTTACCATCACGACCGGAGTGGAGAAGATGCTCTCCCAGGTCACAGCCAAACACCCTTTCCTTCTCCACCTCCCGCTCGGTCGGTTTCTTTGGGCGGGCCTTCACCAAGGAACGAAGGAAGGTGAGGATCTTGCTGCGTTTCTTGGGCACTGCACAACAAAAGGAAGAAACCAGGTCATTTCAGGTCTGGCTCCGTTGGACGAGGCCGAGCACAGCACATTCTACAGGGCACGTCAGAACGGGAAGAACATTACCAACCAGTACATACAAAAAGGGATTTTCCCCATCTCTGGAGGAGCCCAAGGCCAGGTGGGATGGGGCCCTGGGCAGCCTGATCTAGTCTCACATTAAATGTGGGGGCTGGGAGACCATCCTGAGGCAGGAGGGTTGGAGCATGATGATCCCTGAGGTTCCTTTCCATCCCAAGCCATTCCATGAGTATTCTATAGTTTCCCCAAGTCCAGTCATAAACCCAGGAGGATTGGGCCAAATCTCTGCCCCATGGTGTGCATGAAGAATCATCAACCCAGAGGACAATGTGGGATGGATAAAGGAGGTACTAAACATGGAACGCACCCCAAAAAAGACTTCATTTTGCTTCCCCACACCATCAAATGTAACATCCCTACCTGGCTTTGGCACTGAGTTGATGAGTGCCTCAGGAATGTTCTTATTAATCAGTTCCACACACTCCCCTGGAAAAAATCCAACCTGTAACAAGAAGAGAAGCCAACTATTGCATGCAGCACTTCTCAGGTCTGAACTGTTAAACCAAAAGCCACATAACATTTCCCTCGGAACGTGCTTGCCTGACGTTCCATAAGACTATCCAGCAGAAAATGGCCATAGTTCAAAGCATAAAGGTAATAATTTTTCAACATTTGCAGCCATCGGCAAGGTCCCCTGACACCGACACAGGGAAACTGTTTACGTCCATTAGGCATCCTGTGCATGCAGAGCAGCTCTAAGCTAAGATTCCTGCCTTTACTGCAGTTGCACTCTCCAGTCTGAAGCTTGTGCCTACCTGGAAGCCGAGCTTGCCTCTCCACCAGGGGGTCAGCTCCTTTGGTGGCATGTCGATGACACACACGATGTCTCCCACCTGCAAGAGATTGCAACGTCAATCCCAGCTTCAGCACAGCTGGGAGGAAAGCACAGCTCAAATGTATGCATTCTTCTGCACTGCCAAACATGGCCGAGACTGAGAGCACTTGCACCAGTGCAGCTCTGAAGGCATTTGCCATTGTAAAATTGAGCAACAAGGAACGCCTTGAACTGCTTACCTCAAAGGAGAGTTCATCCGCTGCCTGGGCAACGTATCTCTTAATAGCATGGGCAGCAGCAATAGCTGGAACATTCACAGGTGCCACCTCATGGTCTAGCAGGGGCTTCCCCTTGTTCTCAGCCTGAAACAGAGAGCACAGGCCACGGTGAGGAGCTGGGAACCAACAAGGAGGATTTCAAGGTGAGGAGCACATCTGCAGAGAAAGCTGCAGGAAATGCACTCGGTCCTTATCATGGGCACTTCAGAAGGAACTGCAAGTCTAATAACGGCTGTTTCTCTCCCTGGTGTGCAGCAGCCACACGCCAGCAAAGATGCATATCTCCCCATCCAGACTAATCAGCAATGGCACTGACGCAGACAGGTGGCCTTGTGTATTTTGCCACATCCTTTCCTGCGCTCTTTGTGCAGGAAGGCTGACTGTTTCAGATGCTAGGAGACCGTGAAGAGGGAAACCAAAGCTACGGCTGCAGTTACAAGGTGCAAACAGTGCCATTGCAAGCACAAAGCAGCTCTCTTGAGCAGTCCAACCAACAGCGAGGCCAAACAGAGCAGAGAATGATTGTTGTTTCTGCAGCCATTTCAAGGGAAAAGTCAGTAGAGGACAAACACAACACCCGAGATGGCTCTGGTACTTTTATAAACTTGCCACGCTTGCACTACTGTCTTGCCACAGAGGAGCTCTCTTGGAAAGCAGGACAGCACATCTGCGGCTCACTCTGCTGGCTGCAGTCAGGGAACAAAGACCAATCAGAGCTTCATACTCTACCTCTGTCCATGCCAGGTCAGGCCCACAGCTGATCTCGCTGCACGCCACAGCCATCAGCGTAGGTGTGACAAGCTGGAACTGAAAAGAAACACACTTTTGTTTTCTCTGTTCACATCTCTGCTGTGCTCCCTACAGCTGTCGGGCACACTCACACAGCCCAAGCACGCCTGCTGGTGTCCCTGGTGATGCTGTGCAGCTCTGCACAAGCTGGGGCTGGGACTCTTTGCCTAAGGGATTGGTTTCCTGTAGACCAGCTGGTCACAGCACCACAGACAGCATCCTTCTGAGGGCTGAGCTGCAGAGCACGTGGAGAAAACCCACACGTGACCAGCGTCCCATCAAAGCTGGATGAGGCTGTGTTACCAAACACGGGGCGTCACGGGCTGCTAAAGCATGTGGGGGGACAAACCATGGCAGGTACCTGGCAAGAGATCAGAACGAGGGAGACAAATCTCACGAATCCGCAGCCGTTCCTTGTCACTTTGCTCTGATCTTCCACGAGCAAAAGCTGCAGCAGGGAAGCAGGCAGAGGGTGGAGAGAGGAGAGAGAAAGAGCAGGTCAGTTTGCTTCCACGGTTTAGCAAAGACTACAAGGGAAAAACCAAAATCTGCCCTCCCCCAACTTAAAAACTTAAGTTTTCAACTTAAAACCATTTCCCCTTGTCCTGCAGTTATCTACCCTTTCAAAGAGTTGATTCCCCTCCTCTTTTTAGGCTCCCTTTAGGTACTGAAGGCTGCCATGAGGTCACCCCACAGCCTTCATTTCTCCAGGCTGAGCAAGCCCAGCTCCCTCAGCCTGTCTTTGCAGGGGAGGTGCTCCTGTCCCCTGATCATCTCTGTGGCTCGCCTCTGGACCCTCTCCAACAGCTCCCTGTCTTTCTGGACACTGTACTGCAGCTGGGGCCTCACAAGAGCAGAGCAGGGGGGGACGATCACCTCCCTGTCCCTCATGGCCACCCCTCTGCTGATGGAGATAATGTGATCCTATGAGCTCCGCCAGCCAGCAGTTCTCAGCACTCACTGTCCCCCCGTCTCTCCCACACTGTCTCAGCTTACCTACAAGGTGCTGCACAGGACGGTGTGAAGACAAAGGGACGCAGTCGGTGCACAAGTGCAACAAGCGAGCTGCTCAGTCAGAGCTCCAGCGCTCCAATGAAGGGACGCAGCACGCACTGCTCCTCCCCTCATTCTAGCCCTTATGACATCACTGAGGGCCACCAGGCTGCTCCACCACGACGGACAGGGTGGGGAGGCAAGACCAGTCACAAGGGCAGAAGATTCCAACAGCCCAGCCCAACGTTCTGGAATCAGGGGCTGCTTGGAATTCTACCCCAGCCAAATCCTGGAGAAGCTGGCACGGGGTCGTCATGACCAAAGCGCAGGACCTGGCGCTTGCTCTTGTTGAGCCTCGCACAACTGGCCTCAGTGCATCCCTCTGGAGGGCCTTCCTGCCCTCAGCCAGATGGACGCTTCCTCCCAGCAGCGTACCTTGCAGTGCTGGGCCCATGTCAAATCCACACTAGAGTGGGTTTTGTTACATTCAAGGGCATGTTGCAGCACCCATCTATTTCACCTGGAAGGAAATAAAGCAGGAGATGGGAGAAACACAGAACTACTGCCAGACTGCTTTATCCCTTTCTCAGCCCAACTTCCCTTGCCTCATCCCCTACCCCAACTCCTGGATGATGCCCACGGGCTGATAGTTGGATCTCAAATCCATAGGACTCCTTTCACAGGACTCCAGCAAAAAGGCTGTCACACTTGTTCCGTACACTCACACTGACCCAGCAGTGGTATCACAGTCACTTAACACACACACAACAACCAAACCCCGAGCATGCACATCCCTTCCTGCGTGACTGCAGCCCACAGCTCCCCTTCACACCTCCGTGGATCTCTGGTGTTTTACACGGATGCAGCCTCGCTGCAGCTCCATGGCTGTCACACAAGGCCTGCAGGACCTCTTTCTCTGCAAACCCCGTCTGCAGGCATTGGTTCACGAGGTTCACCTCCTGCCCTCCTGAGCAAAAACAAGCACTAAGAACAAGAGCAAAGCACGCTGGACTCGACCTGGCTGGATCCCCAACCCTCAGTCCTGTCAGACGGACCCTGGTGTGGAGACTCATCCCCAAAGCCTGGCTGGACATCAGCACAGGCATCATTCTTCAAACGCCCCATCCAAGCAGCAAGGGATCAAAGCGTTGGCACAGCTGAAACAGAAATGCTGTGTGAGTTTCCTGTTAGCACTGAGCAGGAACAAATCTACCGCTGAGCAGCAGGATGTGAGACAAGCAGCAGAAGACACCCAACCTGCAGAACCAGCTCGTTTGGGGTCGGTCCAGATGTTTGTCTGCTCCCTTCCCTGGCCCAGGCCAAGCTTGTGAGCTGCTCCTCCTTGGTGCAGGGGGAAATGGTGCAGATGCCATGTGGTGGCTATGCACAGCATGCCTTTTACATGCTTTTCCTATCTCCATCTTCCATTAGCAAACAGCATCTCCAGCCTCCAGAGATCACTGAGTCCAACCCCTGCACAACAGTGAAAAAAAAGATATGATAAGGGGTACTTAAAGCACAGCATCTGTAATCAGATCAGACTCCTGCACTGTGAAGACTTCCATGAGTATTCCTGCAGAGTGCATCACTTAGTCTCTCTTTAGCCTTGTGTTCATGGTTTTCCTGTAAGAGCTTGTCTAAACACTGCCTATAATCGTGGTTATGCTAGAAGCATTTGGATTTATTGATCCTCAGTGTGATTTCAGTAAAAATTGCAGATGCTTTTTTGTTAAGGGCAGCTTTCAATTTCTCAACTGAAATTTCAATATTGCATTAGGTGTTGACAACCACGGGGCTGCAGTACAGAGAATTACAGGAAGATTAATTTCTCCATCTCCATGCTCCTAGACATTTATGATTACAGTGATGTAGTTATATACAAAGTTGCAAGATACCAAAGCTAGAATAACCTCTTGGTGCAGCAGGATGTCTGGAGCCCAAGTGCAGAGTCTCAGTGTTGCAAAGCCTTGAAGAGGTGCACCGTATGTGCTGGGGCTGATGACACAGACACTGGAGCAAGGCCAGTGTGATGTTAGAAACTTGAAAGCAGCTGATCTGTTGTCAGCCATTTCTGGACACAAACGGGATCTGGTCGACTTAGGACATGACCTTTGGGCTGGAGAGCAACTCCCCGAGGAATCACACAGCCACTGCAGACCGTTGGCAAGAACCCCATACCAAAACAGCTCATCTGCAATCAGTTTTTAATCTGTGCAGCAGTGATTGGAACAGGCGCACGCTCTCTGGAATTGCAGGAATGCTCACAAGTGGAATGTACATCACCTGTGTGCTCCAGCTCTTCTGTGTGCATGCTAGGAGCAGTGATCCCCCTGCACCCAGGGCTGCAATAAAGTCCTGTGGGCTTTCTAACCTGCCCACCAGCAGCCCAGGCTGCCCAGAGCCACCTCCAGCCTGGCCTTGGATGCCTGCAGGGATGGGGCATCCACAGCCTCCCTGGGCAACCTGTTCCAGTGCCTCACCACCCTCTGGCTGAAAAACTTCCTCCTCACATCCAACCTAAACCTCAACACCCCCCGTCTCAGTTTAAAGCCATTCCCCACTTGTCCCATCACTGTCCACCCTCCAAAACAAAACACCTCGGCTGTTCAACACTGAAAGAGCAAAATAACCCACAGCTCTTACTTCCACTGTATGCATTTAATTCCAAACTTAAGGTCACAGGTTAATTACTCATGTGATCCTTCCTGACAGAAGAACTACTCGTAGTGATGTGTAGGAGTAAGGAACAGTTTGAAAACGTCATGGACATATCAGAACTTGCAGCATTTATCTTAATAGATGCCTACATTGCAAAGCATTTTGTAAAACACACGGTACAAGTACTGTGCATTGGATTACACTATATCAAACTCTAAGTAACAATACAGGTTGCTTTTAAATCTACACTTACATGTTTTCTTCCAACTCCTTGATAAAATTCCTTACTACCTTCAGTTTTATAGCCAAAGCAGTGTTTGAGCTGGTAATGTACTCTTGAACAGCAATGTTGCCTTCAACATTTGTATGTTTGGATCTGAAAAGAGAATTTGGTCATTATTTCATGATGAGAGAATCTTATATGACACAACAGAATTTCAAAAATCTGACAATACTGTAAAATGCCAGCGTAAGAATGTGGCTTTGATTTTTTTTTTTTTTTTCTTTCTTTCTTTCTTTTTTTTTTTAATGGTGAGTGTACCATTAATTCAAGACAAGAATTTTGTTTGTAAGTCGATCTCTATAACTGTTCTTGGCATCATTCTGTAGGATGAACTAGATACATGGAATTTGGCACTGGCTCCCCAGGGCAGTGGTTTGGCACTGAGCTGACAAAGGCCAAAGAGCATTTGCACAATGCTCTCAGACACAGGGCTTGACCCATAGGAGGTCCGGTGTGGAACCAGGAGGTGGAATACATGATCCTCGAGGTCCCTTCCAAATACAGATATTCCATCATCCTCTAATACTTATATTCCCAAGTCCTGTACACAGTGCTCAGGTGCTTAACTGTGAGGTTCCATGAAACAGTGAGGTATCTATGTACCTTTACCACTCAGTTATTCAATTTGCCACATGGATCTTTCATCCAGTCACATTAAAAAAACACTCAAAGTATTTCCTTCAGTCTTCCATTCTGATAGAGCTTTCTGGAGCAAATAAAGAGTTGCAACTCAGAATGTCCACACCTCCCTTCCTGCACCCTGCATACTTTTTCCACTGTACTGTGATTACGTACCATTCTATTGTCACCCTCATTCTGTCATTATCTAGGCAGTTTACTGCCATTAAATTTTCCAGCAACAGATACCCACAAGTACAATTCCAGTCTGAAGTGTGTTCCACCAGATGACAACTGGGAATTTCTTTCTCTCACAATTAGAATCATTGCACCTCTGACTAAACACATAGCGAATCACCAGTGAAAACTAACTACCTGTTGATTAACATTCAGAGAGATTGTGCAGGTGTCCTTTTAGGAACTGGCCTACAGTATGCTAAGAGGGATGGATGTGGGGACATTAGGATAACGTGCCCTCTGCCTTTTAAGGCAGCCCCAGCAGACCAGGTCAGCAGGCTGAAGAACTGAGTGGGTCACAGAATCACAGAATCACAGAATTGCCAGGGTTGGAAGGGACCTCAAGGATCATGAATCTCCAACCCCCCTGCCACACGCAGGGCCACCAACCATCCCACCTAATGCTAGACCAGACTGCCCAGGGCCCCATCCAATCTGGCCTTGAACACCTCCAGGGATGGGGCATCCACAACCTCCCTGGGCATCCTGTTCCAGTAACTCACCACTCTCTCCGTAAAGAATTTCCCCTGATGTCCAACCTAAATCTCCCTTCCCTCAGCTTAAAACCATTTCCCGTTGTCCTGCTGTCACCCTTTCAAAGAGTTGATTCCCCTCCTGTTTGTAGGTTCCTTTTAGGTACTGAAAGGCTGCAATGAGGTCATCCCGGAGCCTTCTTTTCTCCAGGCTGAACAAGCCCAGCTGCCTCAGCCTGTCATCACAGGGGAGGTGCTCCTGTCCCCTGATCATCTTCGTGGCCCTCCTCTGGACCCTCTCCAGCAGCTCCCTGTCTTTCTTGTACTGGGGGCTCCAGACCTGGATGCAGTATTCCAGATGGGGCCTCACAAGAGCAGAGTAGAAGGGAACAATCACCTCTCTGTCCCTGCTGGGTCACCAGGGCTCAGAGACTTCACTCGGCCACCTGAAAGTTGAGGGACTTCAGCCCAAGCTGCCCTTTTCCATGCAGGCAAGGAGGCCAAGAGAAGGTGGATCGGCACGGTTCTGGTGCAGACAGGGGCTGCAGTGTGAGCAGGCCTACACAGACAAGGCTGTGCCCACACAGAGTGACAGCAGCTTTCGCTGTGAGCAGATTCCCAGGGGGCCTGAGCCATGGCAGTTCTTGATGGCAGCATGTTCCAATCAGCCCTGGAAGTCTTCTCTGGACGTCTGTCGCATTCTGGAATCCACACTGAGGACGCAGTCGCTGTGTCAGAGCAGCTGGCAGAGTCACGGGGAACCGTGACGTAGTTGGCCCAGGGAGCAACAACAAGGCCTGCACTGCTCAGCCAGCCCAGGCCAAAGGGGAGCACGAGAGAGAGCAGAGGAGAGAGGGGGGGAAAGAGGGCCAGGAAGGAAAGGCCTGTGCCTGAATGGACGTGTAGCAGCAGCTGCTGACAGCAAACTCGGTGATGGCAGGGGCACAGCAGAGCAGTGCAATGCTGGCAGCTTCCTGTGTCTTTCACACAGGCACTGCAGACATGGCCAGCACTGGGAGATCAGCAGAACTGCTGCACACCTCTGCCAGCCCAGGCCAGAGGAGTGCAGAACAGTGAGCTGCTGCTGAGGGGAGAGAGGATGGCCTGAGAGCTGACCTGAGAGGCAGGGCTGGCTGTGTGACAGCAGCCTCTGTGTCCTCCTCCTGTGTCTGTGAGGGCCAGAGGGCCAGAAGAGAACATGCCCAGACAACGAAGCCCTGCTGTCCTCTGCTGCTCAGCTGGAGAGATGTTCCGCCTTCCTGAAGGACGCTGATCCAAAGGGAAGGAATCAAAGGAAGTCCAGGCTGGCTGTCCTTGTGGGCATCAGCTGCTGGCAGCTGCCTCTGTGCTGCCATGGGCAGGGCACAGCACACACAGTGTTTGCAGTTCCCTGTGTGACACTGGCCCTGGTGACCTGACAGCCATAGGGAGACAACAGAAAGAGCTGCCTCCCTCTGCCAGATGAGGCAAAGGTGAGAATCCCAGAATCACAGCATGGCCCGGGTTGGAAAGGAGCTCAAGGTTCATGAATCTCCAACCCTTGGCTCTCCAAGGGTGCACAGGGGGCTTTGTTCTCCCTGTGGTGCAGCTTCAGTGCCAACTCACAGCTGAGCTGGTTGGCACACTGTGACAGCCTGCCGCTCTGAAGCTCTTGGGGCAGTGCTCAGTTCTTTTTGAAGTACTCTGGAAAATGCTGCTTCTCCTTCAAGTCAATGTCTGTTTCCAGACAGACGTCTTTTTCTCCTTTGTACACATAAACAGTATCTTGGTAACTCCCTGGCACAGTGCTCAGAAGTGATACTTCTGGAAGCACGTCAGAGAAAAGTGGCCTTGTCCCAGTGGACTTTCAGAGCAGATGAGAACAAGTCTTGGTTGACGGCTTTCTTCTGCTTCTGGAACTGCACAGGCAGGTTGTGTGTTGTCACACTTTATGCCAGAGTGCCAAACTGAAGCAGTTTCTGCAACCTCTTTTTTTCATACTTGTCACTCTTTGCTGAGACCTTAACTTAGTCATTTTTAATGCGCTCTCATCTAAACTACTGTGTCCTCCAGTGTCAGTGTTGTATGAATCAGGACTGTGGGATTTCATCAGTGAAAGGATTCTGCTCTAATGACTGTCATTCTAAAGCTGATATTGTTTCTACCGCATCAGGCTTGCATGAAGCATCTTTGATCAACAGAGAAATCAGAAAAATTGCTTTTCCTATTGCAGTTTCCTTTTAACTAGTGATGAAAGCTGTCAGTTTATTTTTGGCACCAGAAATCCTGGGATGCAACCAGGTTAGATAAGAAGTGACACTGAGTCAACAGTAAAGGAACACAGATGAGACAGCATCACACAGCTCTGGAAAAGATGTTCCAGCTCTGTGTCTACCTACACCTTCAGGAGATGAAAAGTACTGGCTTACTGAGGTGTCCTGGGTTGCAGGTTCTGTTAATCTCCATTTTTGGAAGAGCTGCTTGCAATAACTACCTTGTAAGGTGAATGAGCTTGATAGAAGTAGGGTGTGAAAGAGATGGATTTGCTGTTTCCCTGAAGGTGCAGGAGTATTGCTGTGCCTACAGTCAGTAAACAAGGCAGAAATCACCGTGTTCCTCAGAATGAAAAGGAATAAAAATCTTTTTGTGAGGGACAGCACGCCTGAATGAAGCACAAATCTAAACATTTAAAATAAGGGCTAGTGTCAAAGGGACTTGCAGTATTTCTCGAGAAGAAATCTTTGATGCTTCTTTATGAAAGTCATCATAACAAAAGTGTACTGATGTCTTTGCTGAGGATTTCCTTGGTTCCAGCCTGAAGGTGTGCGCAGGCATGAGCAGGCAGTGCTGAGCTGCAGGTGAGTGCCTGTGTCCCACAGCAGGAAACCCGTGGATGTCTTCAGGGGTTTGAAATGGGCAGAGCTGTGAAACCTGCAGGCTTTCACTGAAATTGTCCTCTGCTTTATTTTGTAATCTTAGTTTCACCAATGCTTTCCAATATGATTTTCGTATGAATGCAGATACATGGGATAGGATTTAAAGTTTTTATGGTGCTGCTGTATAAATTTCTGTAGTCATCATAAGCCAATAAAAAAAATAAATGGCAATCAGGCAATCTATTAACAACCTGTGGCACGTGTCAAAACAATGAAATTCCTTGCAGGAAGACAATATTGCTATACAATAATGTGGCAATCCAAAACTGTTAATTATACTTGATGAGCTGGAGATAATCCTGAAATGCGGGACTTTGATCTTAGCCAAGAATAATAAAAGTTATTATCGTTCTTAAATGGGCAGCTGCTATCAAAAGCCTGTGTCTTATTTCCCTTTTGGTAACACTGGCTAAATCAGAGAAAGTGATAAAAGAATTTCATGACTGCAGCTTAGGGATTCTTTCCCACATGACCAGAAGTAATCTGTCCAAAAATGTCTGTAAATACTTTTTCTATATTCTTTGGCCAGATGCACTGATATTTGAGATGAATGGCAAAAACATTTTGCGTACATAGATAAGCAATGCAAATTTGCAGGATTGTTTTAGAGAA
This sequence comes from Phasianus colchicus, assembly GCF_987193195.1. Lineage (NCBI taxonomy): Eukaryota > Metazoa > Chordata > Aves > Galliformes > Phasianidae > Phasianus > Phasianus colchicus. The sequence continues at coordinate 3,258,177 of NC_143476.1, forward strand.
AAAAGCTCTGGTTATCTGATCGTTTCCATGCAGAAATAAGATTTACAGAAAAATTCTCATTATTATTATTCATGCATGAATAAGTTCAAAAAAGAGATGTGGGGGATGTTGCTTCAATTCCAAGTGATTGTAGGAAGGACTGTCAGGACGGAAAGGCTAGTGTCTGCCATGGGCAAAGAAACACTTCTGGTTTTCATGTTCCCTTTGTCTATGAGTGCAAGAGGCCATGAGGAGAGTGTGCCCTAAACTTGGACCCTTTTTGACCATTGCAGCAGAGATGGAGAAGTGTTCAACCTTCTAGAAGGACTTCAGGACAAAGATATGTAATGAAAATAAGTCCAGGCTGGCTGTCCTTGTGGGCATCAGCTGCTGGCATCTGCATAGTTGTTGCTATGGGAATGGCAGAACAGCTGGAATGTTGCACTTCCTTGTGTGACACAAGCACTGGTGAATTCAAAGCCAGAGGGGTATAACAGAAAGAGCATCACCTCCCTGCCAGATTAGGGAAAGGTGAGTGGGATGTTGTTTCAATTAGTGCTGATGTCAGGAAGGACTGTAAGGATGGAAAGGCTGGTGTTTGCCATGGGCAGGGAAACACATCTGCTTTTCATTTTGTCTTAATCTTTCAGTGCTAGATCAATAGAAAAGAGTGTGCCCTCACCTTGGAACTCTCCTGCCCTCTTCTGCTGAGATGGAGAAATGTTCCAGCTTCTAGAAGGACATCAGGACAAAGATATGTAATGAAAATAAGTCCAGGCTGGCTGTCCTTGTGGGCATCAGCTGCTGGCATCTGCATTGCTGCTGGCATGAGCATGGCACAGCAGGTAAAAGATTGCTTTTCCTTGTGTGACACAGGAGCTCTTGACTTGAAAGCTAGAGGGATGCAATAGAAAGAGCTGCAACCACTGCCAGACATGGCAAAGGTGAGTGGGATGTTGTTTCAATTAGTGCTGATGTCAGGAAGGACTGTAAGGATGGAAAGTCTGGTGTTTGCCATGGGCAGGGAAACACATCTGGTTTTCATTTTCTCTTTCTCTTTGAGTGCCAGATAAACAGGGGAGAGTGTGCCCTAAACTTGGACCCCTCCTGCCCTCTTCTGCTGAGATGGAGAAATGTCCCAGCTTCTAGAAGGACATCAGGACAAAGATATGTAATGAAAATAAGTCCAGGCTGGCTGTCCTTGTGGGCATCAGCTGCTGGCATCTGCACTGCTGCTGGCATGAGCATGGCACAGCTGGTAAAAGATTGCTTTTCCTTGTGTGACACTGGAGCTCTGTAGTTCAAAGCAAGAGGGATGCAATAGAAAGAGCTGCAACCTCTGGCAGACATGGCAAAGGTGAGTTGGATGTTGTTTCCATTAGTGCTGATGTCAGGAAGGACTGTAAGGATGGAAAGTCTGGTGTTTGCCATGGGCAGGGAAACACATCTGGTTTTCATCTTCCCTTTGGGTGCCAGATAAAGAGGAGAGTGTGCCTGCAACTTGGTCCCCTCCTGCCCTCTTCTGCTGAGATGGTGAAATGTTCCAGCTTCTAGAAGGACATCAGGACAAAGATATGTAATGAAAATAAGTCCAGGCTGGCTGTCCTTGTGGGCATCAGCTGCTGGCATCTGCATTGCTGCTGCCATGAGCATGGCACATCAGGTAAAAGATTGCTTTTCCTTGTGTGACACAGGAGCTCTTGACTTGAAAGCTAGAGGGATGCAATAGAAAGAGCTGCAACCTCTGGCAGACATGGCAAAGGTGAGTGGGATGTTGTTTCAATTAGTGCTGATGTCAGGAAGGACTGTAAGGATGGAAAGGCTGGTGTTTGGCATGGGCAGGGAAACACATCTGGTTTTCATTTTCTCTTTCTCTTTGAGTGCCAGATAAACAGGGGAGAGTGTGCCCTCACCTTGGTACTCACCTGCCCTCTTCTGCTCAGAGGGAGAAATGTCCCAGCTTCTAGAAGGACTTCAGGACAAAGATATGTAATGAAAATAAGTCCAGGTTGGCTGTCCTTGTGGGCATCAGCTGCTCGCATCTGCATACTTGTTGCTATGGGAATGGCAGAACAGCTGGAATGTTGCATTTCCTTGTGTGACACAAGCACTGGTGAATTCAAAGCAAGAGGGGTATATTAGAAAGAGCATCACCTCCCTGCCAGATTAGGAAAAGGTGAGTGGGATGTTGTTTCAATTAGTGCTGATGGCAGGAAGGACTGTAAGGATGGAAAGGCTGGTGTTTGCCATGGGCAGGGAAACACATCTGGTTTTCATTTTCTCTTTCTCTTTGAGTGCCAGATAAGCAGGGGAGAGTGTGCCCTCACGTTGGAAGAATCCTGCCCTCTTCTGCTGAGATGGAGAAATGTTCCAGCTTGTAGAAGGACATCAGGACTAAGATATGTAATGAAAATAAGTCCAGGATGGCTGTCCTTGTGGGCATCAGCTGCTGGCATCTGGACTTCTGTGCCATGAGCATGGCACATCAGGTAAAAGATTGCTTTTCCGTGTGTGACACAGGAGCTCTTGACTTGACAGCTAGAGGGATGCAATAGAAAGAGCTGCAACCTCTGCCAGACATGGCTAACTTGAGTGGGATGTTGTTTCAATTAGTGCTGATGTCAGGAAGGACTGTAAGGATGGAAAGTCTGGTGTTTGCCATGGGCAGGGAAACACATCTGTTTTTCATTTTCTCTTTCTCTTTGAGTGCCAGATAAACAGGGGAGAGTGTGCCCTCACCTTGGACCCATCCTGCCATCTTCTCCTGAAACTTCCAGCTTGTAGAAGGACATCAGGACAAAGATATGTAATGAAAGTAAGTCCAGGCTGGCTGTCCTTGTGGGCATCAGCTGCTGACATCTGCATTGCTGCTGCCAAGAGCATGGCAAAGCAGGTAAAAGGTTGCTTTTCCTTGTGTGACACAGGAGCTCTTGACTTGAAAGCTAGAGGGAAGCAATAGAAAGAGCTGCAACCTCTGCCAGACATGGCAAAGGTGAGTGGGATGTTGTTTCCATTACTGCTGATGTCAGGAAGACTGTAAGGATGGAAAGGCTGGTGTTTGCCATGGGCTGGGAAACACATCTGGTTTTCATTTTCTCTTTCTCTTTGAGTGCCAGATAAACAGGGGAGAGTGTGCCCTCACGTTGGAACCATCCTGCCCTCTTCTGCTGAGATGGAGAAATGTTCCAGCTTGTAGAAGGACATCAGGACTAAGATATGTAATGAAAATAAGTCCAGGATGGCTGTCCTTGTGGGCATCAGCTGCTGGCATCTGGACTTCTGTGCCATGAGCATGGCACATCAGGTAAAAGATTGCTTTTCCTTGTGTGACACAGGAGCTCTGTAGTTGAAAGCAAGAGGGATGCAATAGAAAGAGCTGCAACCTCTGCCAGACATGGCAAAGGTGAGTGGGATGTTGTTTCAATTAGTGCAGATGTCAGGAAGACTGTAAGGATGGAAAGGCTGGTGTTTGCCATGGGCTGGGAGACACATCTTGTTTTAATTTTCTCTTTCTCTTTGAGTGCCAGATAAAGAGCAGAGTGTGCCCTAACCTTGGAACACTCCTGCCTTCTTCTGCTGAGATGGAGAAATGTCCAAGCTTCTAGAAGGACATCAGGACAAAGATATGTAATGAAAATAAGTCCAGGCTGGCTGTCCTTGTGGGCATCAGCTGCTGGCATCTGCATTGCTGCTGCCATGAGCATGGCACAGCAGGTAAAAGATTGCTTTTCCTTGTGTGACACAGGAGCTCTTGACTTGAAAGCTAGAGGGATGCAATAGCAAGAGTTGCAACCTCTGCCAGACATGGCAAAGGTGAGTGGGATGTGGTTTCAATTAGTGCTGATGTCAGGAAGGACTGTAAGGATGGAAAGTCTGGTGTTTGCCATGGGCAGGGAAACACATCTGGTTTTCATTTTCTCTTTCTCTTTGAGTGCCAGATAAACAGGGGAGAGTGTGCCCTCACCTTGGACCCATCCTGCCCTCTTCTGCTCAGATGGAGAAATGTCCCAGCTTCTAGAAGGACTTCAGGACAAAGATATGTAATGAAAATAAGTCCAGGTTGGCTGTCCTTGTGGGCATCAGCTGCTCGCATCTGCATAGTTGTTGCTATGGGAATGGCAGAACAGCTGGAATGTTGCATTTCCTTGTGTGACACAAGCACTGGTGAATTCAAAGCAAGAGGGGTATATTAGAAAGAGCATCACCTCCCTGCCAGATTAGGAAAAGGTGAGTGGGATGTTGTTTCAATTAGTGCTGAAGTCAGGAAGACTGTAAGGATGGAAAGGCTGGTGTTTGCCATGGGCTGGGAAACACATCTGGTTTTCATTTTCTCTTTCTCTTTGAGTGCCAGATAAACAGGGGAGAGTGTGCCCTCACGTTGGAACCATCCTGCCCACTTCTGCTGAGATGGAGAAATGTTCCAGCTTCTAGAAGGACATCAGGACAAAGATATGTAATGGAAATAAGTCCAGGCTGGCTGCCCTTGTGGGCATCAGCTGCTGGCATCTGCATTGCTGCTGCCATGAGCATGGCACATCAGGTAAAAGATTGCTTTTCCTTGTGTGACACAGGAGCTCTTGACTTGAAAGCTAGAGGGATGCAATAGAAAGAGCTGCAACCTCTGGCAGACATGGCAAAGGTGAGTGGGATGTTGTTTCAATTAGTGCTGATGTCAGGAAGGACTGTAAGGATGGAAAGTCTGGTGTTTGCCATGGGCAGGGAAACACATCTGGTTTTCATTTTCTCTTTCTCTTTGAGTGCCAGATAAACAGGGGAGAGTGTGGCCTCACCTTGGACCCATCCTGCCCTCTTCTGCTGAGATGGAGAAATGTTCCAGCTTATAGAAGGACATCAGGACAAAGATATGTAATGAAAATAAGTCCAGGCTGGCTGTCCTTGTGGGCATCAGCTGCTGGCATCTGCATTGCTGCTGACATGAGCATGGCACAGCAGGTAAATATTGCTTTTCCTTGTGTGACACAGGAGCTCTTGACTTGAAAGCTAGAGGGATGCAATAGAAAGAGCTGCAACCTCTGCCAGACATGGCAAAGGTGAGTGGGTTGTTGTTTCAGTTGCTGATGATGTCTGGAAGGACTGTAAGGATGGAAAGGCTGGTGATTGCCATGGGCAGGGAAACACATCTTGTTTTCATTTTCTCTTTCTCTTTGAGAGCCAGATAAACAGGGGAGAGTGTGCCCTAACCTTGGAACACTCCTGCCCTCTTCTGCTGAGATGGAGAAATGTTCCAGCTTCTAGAAGGACATCAGGACAAAGATATGTAATGGAAATAAGTCCAGGCTGGCTGCCCTTGTGGGCATCAGCTGCTGGCATCTTCATTGCTGCTGCCATGAGCATGGCACATCAGGTAAAAGATTGCTTTTCCTTGTGTGACACAGGAGCTCTTGACTTGAAAGCTAGAGGGATGCAATAGAAAGAGCTGCAACCTCTGCCAGACATGGCAAAGGTGAGTGGGATGTTGTTTCAATTAGTGCTGATGTCAGGAAGGACTGTAAGGATGGAAAGTCTGGTGTTTGCCATGGGCAGGGAAACACATCTGGTTTTCATTTTCTCTTTCTCTTTGAGTGCCATATAAACAGGGGAGAGTGTGCCCTCACGTTGGAAGAATCCTGCCCTCTTCTGCTGAGATGGAGAAATGTTCCAGCTTGTAGAAGGACATCAGGACAAAGATATGTAATGGAAATAAGTCCAGGCTGGCTGTCCTTGTGGGCATCAGCTGCAGGCATCTGCATTGCTGCTGCCAAGAGCATGGCACAGCAGGTAAAAGATTGCTTTTCCTTGTGTGACACAGGAGCTCTTGACTTGACAGCTAGAGGGATGAAATAGCAAGAGCTGCAACCTCTGCCTGACATGGCTAACTTGAGTGGGATGTTGTTTCCATTTCTGCTGATGTCAGGAAGGACTGTAAGGATGGAAAGTCTGGTGTTTGCCATGGGCTGGGAAACACATCTTGTTTTAATTTTCTCTTTCTCTTTGAGAGCCAGATAAAGAGCAGAGTGTGCCCTCACCTTGGAACTCTCCTGCCCCCTGCTGCTCAGAGGGAGAATGGCCAAGCTTGTGGAAGGACATCAGGACAAAGATATGTAATGAAAATAAGTCCAGGCTGGCTGTCCCTTTGGGCATCAGCTGCAGGCATCTCCATTGCTGCTGCCATGAGCATGGCAAAGCAGGTAAAAGGTTGCTTTTCTTGTGTGACACAGGAGCTCTTGACTTGAAAGCTAGAGGGATGCAAAAGAAAGAGCTGCAACCTCTGCCAGACATGGCAAAGGTGAGTGGGATGTTGTTTCAATTAGTGCTGATGTCAGGAAGGACTGTAAGGATGGAAAGGCTGGTGTTTGCCATGGGCTGGGAAACACATCTGGTTTTCATTTTCTCTTTCTCTTTGAGTGCCAGATAAACAGGGGAGAGTGTGCCCTCACGTTGGAACCATCCTGCCCACTTCTGCTGAGATGGAGAAATGTTCCAGCTTCTAGAAGGACATCAGGACAAAGATATGTAATGGAAATAAGTCCAGGCTGGCTGCCCTTGTGGGCATCAGCTGCTGGCATCTTCATTGCTGCTGCCATGAGCATGGCACATCAGGTAAAAGATTGCTTTTCCTTGTGTGACACAGGAGCTCTTGACTTGAAAGCTAGAGGGATGCAATAGAAAGAGCTGCAACCTCTGCCTGACATGGAAGAGGTGAGGGGGATGTTGTTTCAATTAGTGCAGATGTCAGGAAGGACTGTAAGGATGGAAAGTCTGGTGTTTGCCATGGGCAGGGAAGCACATCTGGTTTTCATTTCCTCTTTCTCTTTGAGTGCCAGATAAACAGGGGAGAGTGTGCCCTCACGTTGGAACCATCCTGCCCACTTCTGCTGAGATGGAGAAATGTTCCAGCTTCTAGAAGGACATCAGGACAAAGATATGTAATGGAAATAAGTCCAGGCTGGCTGTCCTTGTGGGCATCAGCTGCAGGCATCTGCATTGCTGCTGCCAAGAGCATGGCACAGCAGGTAAAAGATTGCTTTTCCTTGTGTGACACAGGAGCTCTTGACTTGACAGCTAGAGGGATGCAATAGAAAGAGCTGCAACCTCTGCCTGACATGGCTAACTTGAGTGGGATGTTGTTTCCATTTCTGCTAATGTCAGGAAGGACTGTAAGGATGGAAATTCTGGTGTTTGCCATGGGCAGGGAAACACATCTTGTTTTAATTTTCTCTTTCTCTTTGAGTGCCAGATAAACAGGGGAGAGTGTGCCCTCACCTTGGAACTCTCCTGCCCTCTGCTGCTCAGAGGAAGAAATGTCCAAGCTTGTAGAAGGACATCAGGACAAAGATATGTAATGAAAATAAGTCCAGGCTGGCTGTCCTTGTGGGCATCAGCTGCTGGCATCTGCATTGCTGCTGCCATGAGCATGGCAAAGCAGGTAAAAGGTTGCTTTTCCTTGTGTGACACAGGAGCTCTTGACTTGAAAGCTAGAGGGGTGCAATAGAAAGAGCTGCAACCTCTGCCAGACATGGCAAAGGTGAGTGGGATGTTGTTTCAGTTGCTGCTGATGTCAGGAAGGACTGTAAGGATGGAAAGTCTGGTGTTTGCCATGGGCAGGGAAACACATCTGGTTTTCATTTTCTCTTTCTCTTTGAGTGCCAGATAAACAGGGGAGAGTGTGCCCTCACCTTGGACCCATCCTGCCGTCTTCTCCTGAGACTTCCAGCTTGTAGAAGGACATCAGGACAAAGATATGTAATGAAAGTAAGTCCAGGCTGGCTGTCCTTGTGGGCATCAGCTGCTGGCATCTGCATTGCTGCTGCCAAGAGCATGGCAAAGCAGGTAAAAGGTTGCTTTTCCTTGTGTGACACAGGAGCTCTTGACTTGAAAGCTAGAGGGAAGCAATAGAAAGAGCTGCAACCTCTGCCAGAAATGGCAAAGGTGAGTGGGATGTTGTTTCCATTACTGCTGATGTCAGGAAGACTGTAAGGATGGAAAGGCTGGTGTTTGCCATGGGCTGGGAAACACATCTGGTTTTCATTTTCTCTTTCTCTTTGAGTGCCAGATAAACAGGGGAGAGTGTGCCCTCACGTTGGAACCATCCTGCCCTCTTCTGCTGAGATGGAGAAATGTTCCAGCTTGTAGAAGGACATCAGGACTAAGATATGTAATGAAAATAAGTCCAGGCTGGCTGTCCTTGTGGGCATCAGCTGCTGGCATCTGGAGTTCTGTTCCATGAGCATGGCAAAGCAGGTAAAAATTGCGTTTCCTTGTGTGACACAGGAGCTCTTGACTTGAAAGCTAGAGGGATGCAATAGAAAGAGCTGCAACCTCTGCCAGACATGGCAAAGGTGAGTGGGATGTTGTTTCAATTAGTGCAGATGTCAGGAAGACTGTAAGGATGGAAAGGCTGGTGTTTGCCATGGGCTGGGAGACACATCTTGTTTTCAGTTTCTCTTTCTCTTTGAGTGCCAGATAAAGAGCAGAGAGTGCCCTAACCTTGGAACACTCCTGCCTTCTTCTGCTGAGATGGAGAAATGTCCAAGCTTCTAGAAGGACATCAGGACAAAGATATGTAATGAAAATAAGTCCAGGCTGGCTGTCCTTGTGGGCATCAGCTGCTGGCATCTGCATTGCTGCTGCCATGAGCATGGCACAGCAGGTAAAAGATTGCTTTTCCTTGTGTGACACAGGAGCTCTTGACTTGAAAGCTAGAGGGATGCAATAGAAAGAGCTGCAACCTCTGCCAGACATGGCAAAGGTGAGTGGGATGTTGTTTCAATTAGTGCTGATGTCAGGAAGACTGTAAGGATGGAAAGGCTGGTGTTTGCCATGGGCAGGGAAACACATCTGGTTTTCATTTTCTCTTTCTCTTTGAGAGCCAGATAAAGAGCAGAGTGTGCCCTCACCTTGGAACTCTCCTGCCCCCTGCTGCTCAGAGGGAGAATGGCCAAGCTTGTAGAAGGACATCAGGACAAAGATATGTAATGAAAATAAGTCCAGGCTGGCTGTCCCTTTGGGCATCAGCTGCAGGCATCTCCATTGCTGCTGCCATGAGCATGGCAAAGCAGGTAAAAGATTGCTTTTCCTTGTGTGACACAGGAGCTCTTGACATGAAAGCAAGAGGGATGCAATAGAAAGAGCTGCAACCTCTGCCAGACATGGCAAAGGTGAGTGGGATGTTGTTTCAGTTGCTGATGATGTCTGGAAGGACTGTAAGGATGGAAAGTCTGGTGATTGCCATGGGCAGGGAAACACATCTTGTTTTCATTTTCTCTTTCTCTCTGAGTGCCAGATAAAGAGCAGAGTGTGCCCTAACCTTGGAACACTCCTGCCCTTTTCTGCTGAGATGGAGAAATGTTCCAGCTTCTAGAAGGACATCAGGACAAAGATATGTAATGAAAATAAGTCCAGGCTGGCTGTCCTTGTGGGCATCAGCTGCTGGCATCTGCATTGCTGCTGCCAAGAGCATGGCACAGCAGGTAAAAGATTGCTTTTCCTTGTGTGACACAGGAGCTCTTGACTTGAAAGCTAGAGGGATGCAATAGAAAGAGCTGCAACCTCTGGCAGACATGGCCAAGGTGAGTGGGATGTTGTTTCAGTTGCTGATGATGTCTGGAAGGACTGTAAGGATGGAAAGGCTGGTGATTTCCATGGGCTGGGAAACACATCTTGTTTTCATTTTCTCTTTCTCTTTGAGTGCCAGATAAAGAGCAGAGTGTGCCCTAACCTTGGAACCCTCCTGCCCTCTTCTGCTGAGATGGAGAAATGTCCCAGCTTCTGGAAGGACATCAGGACAGAGATATGTAATGAAAATAAGTCCAGGCTGGCTGTCCTTGTGGGCATCAGCTGCTGGCATCTGCATTACTGCTGCCAAGAGCATGGCAAAGCAGGTAACAGATTGCTTTTCCTTGTGTGACACAGGAGCTCTTGACTTGAAAGCTAGAGGGGTGCAATAGCAAGAGCTGCAACCTCTGCCAGACATGGCAAAGGTGAGTGGGATGTTGTTTCAATTAGTGCTGATGTCAGGAAGACTGTAAGGATGGAAAGGCTGGTGTTTGCCATGGGCTGGGAAAAACATCTATTTTCATGTTCTCTTAATCTTTCAGTGCTAGGTAAATAGAGGAGAGTGTGCCCTCACCTTGGAACTCTCCTGCCCTCTGCTGCTCAGATGGAGAAATGTCCAAGCTTCTAGAAGGACATCAGGACAAAGATATGTAATGAAAATAAGTCCAGGCTGGCTGTCCTTGTGGGCATCAGCTGCTGGCAACTGCATTGCTGCTGCCATGAGCATGGCAAAGCAGGTAAAAGATTGCTTTTCCTTGTGTGACACAGGAGCTCTTGAGTTGAAAGCTAGAGGGATGCAATAGCAAGAGCTGCAACCTCTGCCAGACATGGCAAAGGTGAGTGGGATGTTGTTTCAATTAGTGCTGATGTCAGGAAGACTGTAAGGATGGAAAGGTTGGTGTTTGCCATGGGCAGGGAAACACATCTGGTTTTCATTTTCTCTTTCTCTTTGAGTGCCAGATAAACAGGGGAGAGTGTGCCCTCACCTTGGACCCATCCTGCCCTCTTCTGCTGAGATGGAGAAATGTTCCAGCTTGTAGAAGGACATCAGGACAAAGATATGTTATAAAAATAAGTCCAGGCTGGCTGTCCTTGTGGGCATCAGCTGCTGGCATCTGCATTGCTGCTGCCATGAGCATGGCAAAGCAGGTAACAGATTGCTTTTCCTTGTGTGACACAGGAGCTCTTGACTTGAAAGCTAGAGGGGTGCAATAGCAAGAGCTGCAACCTCTGCCAGACATGGCAAAGGTGAGTGGGATGTTGTTTCAATTAGTGCTGATGTCAGGAAGGACTGTAAGGATGGAAAGGCTGGTGTTTGCCATGGGCAGGGAAACACATCTGGTTTTCATTTTCTCTTTCTCTTTGAGTGCCAGATAAACAGGGGAGAGTGTGCCCTCACCTTATAACTCCCCTGCCCTCTTCTGCTGAGATGGTGAAATGTCCCAGCTTCTAGAAGGACATCAGGACAAAGATATGTAATGAAAATAAGTCCAGGCTGGCAGTCCTTGTGGGCATCAGCTGCTGGCATCTGCATTGCTGCTGCCATGAGCATGGCAAAGCAGGTAACAGATTGCTTTTCCTTGTGTGACACAGGAGCTCTTGACTTGAAAGCTAGAGGGATGCAATAGAAAGAGCTGCAACCTCTGCCAGACATGGCAAAGGTGAGTGGGATGTTGTTTCAATTAGTGCTGATGTCAGGAAGACTGTAAGGATGGAAAGGTTGGTGTTTGCCATGGGCAGGGAAACACATCTGGTTTTCATTTTCTCTTTCTCTTTGAGTGCCAGATAAACAGGGGAGAGTGTGCCCTCACCTTGCAACTCTCCTTCTTTCTGCTGCTGAGATGGTGAAATGTCCCAGCTTCTAGAAGGACATCAGGACAAAGATATGTAATGAAAATAAGTCCAGGCTGGCTGTCCTTGTGGGCATCAGCTGCTGGCATCTGCATTGCTGCTGCCATGAGCACGGTAAAGCAGGCAATAGATTGCTTTTCCTTGTGTGACACAGGAGCTCTTGAGTAGAAAGCTAGGGGGATGCAATAGACAGAGCTGCAACCTCTGCCAGACATGGCAAAGGTGAGTGGGATGTTGTTTCAATTAGTGCTGATGTCAGGAAGGACTGTAAGGATGGAAAGGCTGGTGTTTGCCATGGGCAGGGAAACACATCTGGTTTTCATTTTCTCTTTCTCTTTGAGTGGCAGATAAACAGGGGAGAGTGTGCCCTCACCTTGGAACTCCCCTGCCCTCTGCTGCTGAGAGGGAGAAATGTCCAAGCTTCTGGAAGGACATCAGGACAAAGATATGTAATGAAAATAAGTCCAGGCTGGCAGTCCTTGTGGGCATCAGCTGCTGGCATCTGCATTGCTGCTGCCATGAGCATGGCAAAGCAGGTAACAGATTGCTTTTCCTTGTGTGACACAGGAGCTCTTGACTTGAAAGCTAGAGGGGTGCAATAGCAAGAGCTGCAACCTCTGCCAGACATGGCAAAGGTGAGTAGGATGTTGTTTCAATTAGTGCTGATGTCAGGAAGGACTGTAAGGATGGAAAGGCTGGTGTTTGCCATGGGCAGGGAAACACATCTGGTTTTCATTTTCTCTTTCTCTTTGAGTGCCAGATAAACAGGGGAGAGTGTGCCCTCACCTTATAACTCCCCTGCCCTCTTCTGCTGAGATGGTGAAATGTCCCAGCTTCTAGAAGGACATCAGGACAAAGATATGTAATGAAAATAAGTCCAGGCTGGCAGTCCTTGTGGGCATCAGCTGCTGGCATCTGCATTGCTGCTGCCATGAGCATGGCAAAGCAGGTAACAGATTGCTTTTCCTTGTGTGACACAGGAGCTCTTGACTTGAAAGCTAGAGGGGTGCAATAGCAAGAGCTGCAACCTCTGCCAGACATGGCAAAGGTGAGTGGGATGTTGTTTCTATTAGTGCTGATGTCAGGAGGACTGTAAGGATGGAAAGGCTGGTGTTTGCCATGGGCAGGGAAACACATCTTGTTTTCATTTTCTCTTTCTCTTTGAGTGCCAGATAAACAGGGGAGAGTGTGCCCTCACCTTGGAACTCCCCTGCCCTCTGCTGCTCAGATGGAGAAATGTCCAAGCTTCTAGAAGGACATCAGGACAAAGATATGTAATGAAAATAAGTCCAGGCTGGCTGTCCTTGTGGGCATCAGCTGCTGGCATCTGCATTGCTGCTGCCATGAGCATGGCAAAGCAGGTAAAAGATTGCTTTTCCTTGTGTGACACAGGAGCTCTTGAGTTGAAAGCTAGAGGGATGCAATAGCAAGAGCTGCAACCTCTGCCAGACATGGCAAAGGTGAGTGGGATGTTGTTTCAATTAGTGCTGATGTCAGGAAGACTGTAAGGATGGAAAGGTTGGTGTTTGCCATGGGCAGGGAAACACATCTGGTTTTCATTTTCTCTTTCTCTTTGAGTGCCAGATAAACAGGGGAGAGTGTGCCCTCACCTTGGACCCATCCTGCCCTCTTCTGCTGAGATGGAGAAATGTTCCAGCTTGTAGAAGGACATCAGGACAAAGATATGTTATAAAAATAAGTCCAGGCTGGCAGTCCTTGTGGGCATCAGCTGCTGGCATCTGCATTGCTGCTGCCATGAGCATGGCAAAGCAGGTAAAAGGTTGCTTTTCCTTGTGTGACACAGGAGCTCTTGACTTGAAAGCTAGAGGGGTGCAATAGCAAGAGCTGCAACCTCTGCCAGACATGGCAAAGGTGAGTGGGATGTTGTTTCAATTAGTGCTGATGTCAGGAAGGACTGTAAGGATGGAAAGGCTGGTGTTTGCCATGGGCAGGGAAACACATCTGGTTTTCATTTTCTCTTTCTCTTTGAGTGCCAGATAAACAGGGGAGAGTGTGCCCTCACCTTGCAACTCTCCTTCTTTCTGCTGCTGAGATGGTGAAATGTCCCAGCTTCTAGAAGGACATCAGGACAAAGATATGTAATGAAAATAAGTCCAGGCTGGCCGTCCTTGTGGGCATCAGCTGCTGGCATCTGCATTGCTGCTGCCATGAGCATGGCAAAGCAGGTAACAGATTGCTTTTCCTTGTGTGACACAGGAGCTCTTGACTTGAAAGCTAGAGGGGTGCAATAGCAAGAGCTGCAACCTCTGCCAGACATGGCAAAGGTGAGTGGGATGTTGTTTCAATTAGTGCTGATGTCAGGAAGGACTGTAAGGATGAAAAGGCTGGTGTTTGCCATGGGCAGGGAAACACATCTTGTTTTCATTTTCTCTTTCTCTTTGAGTGCCAGATAAACAGGGGAGAGTGTGCCCTCACCTTGGAACTCCCCTGCCCTCTTCTGCTGAGATGGTGAAATGTCCCAGCTTCTAGAAGGACATCAGGACAAAGATATGTTATAAAAATAAGTCCTGGCTGGCTGTCCTTGTGGGCATCAGCTGCTGGCATCTGCATTGCTGCTGCCAAGAGCATGGCAAAGCAGGTAAAAGGTTGCTTTTCCTTGTGTGACACAGGAGCTCTTGAGTTGAAAGCTAGAGGGATGCAATAGCAAGAGCTGCAACCTCTGCCAGACATGGCAAAGGTGAGTGGGATGATGTTTCAATTAGTGCTGATGTCAGGAAGGACTGTAAGGATGGAAAGGCTGGTGTTTGCCATGGGCAGGGAAACACATCTGGTTTTCATTTTCTCTTTCTCTTTGAGTGCCAGATAAACAGGGGAGAGTGTGCCCTCACCTTGCAACTCTCCTTCTTTCTGCTGCTGATAGGGAGAAATGTCCCAGCTTCTGGAAGGACATCAGGACAAAGATATGTTATAAAAATAAGTCCAGGCTGGCCGTCCTTGTGGGCATCAGCTGCTGGCATCTGCATTGCTGCTGACATGAGAATGGCACAGCAGGTAACAGATTGCTTTTCCTTGTGTGACACAGGAGCTCTTGACTTGAAAGCTAGAGGGGTGCAATAGAAAGAGCTGCAACCTCTGCCTGACATGGCAAAGGTGAGTGGGATGTTGTTTCAATTAGTGCTGATGTCAGGAAGGACTGTAAGGATGGAAAGGCTGGTGTTTGCCATGGGCAGGGAAACACATCTTGTTTTCATTTTCTCTTTCTCTTTGAGTGCCAGATAAACAGGGGAGAGTGTGCCCTCACCTTGCAACTCTCCTGCTTTCTGCTGCTGAGAGGGAGAAATGTCCCAGCTTCTAGAAGGACATCAGGACAAAGATATGTTATAAAAATAAGTCCTGGCTGGCTGTCCTTGTGGGCATCAGCTGCTGGCATCTGCATTGCTGCTGACATGAGCATGGCACAGCAGGTAATAGATTGATTTTCCTTGTGTGACACAGGAGCTCTTGAGTTGAAAGCTAGAGGGATGCAATAGCAAGAGCTGCAACCTCTGCCAGACATGGCAAAGGTGAGTGGGATGTTGTTTCAATTAGTGCTGATGTCAGGAAGGACTGTAAGGATGGAAAGGCTGGTGTTTGCCATGGGCAGGGAAACACATCTGGTTTTCATTTTCTCTTTCTCTTTGAGTGCCAGATAAACAGGGGAGAGTGTGCCCTCACCTTGTAACTCCCCTGCCCTCTGCTGCTGAGAGGGAGAAATGTCCCAGCTTCTAGAAGGACATCAGGACAAAGATATGTAATGGAAATTAGTCCAGGCTGGCAGTCCTTGTGGGCATCAGCTGCTGGCATCTGCATTGCTGCTGCCATGAGAATGGCACAGCAGGTAACAGATTGCTTTTCCTTGTGTGACACAGGAGCTCTTGACTTGAAAGCAAGAGGGATGCAATAGAAAGAGCTGCAACCTCTGCCAGACATGGCAAAGGTGAATGGGATGTTTTTTCAATTGCTGCTGATGTCAGGAAGGACTGTAAGGATGGAAAGTCTGGTGTTTGCCATGGGCAGGGAAACACATCTGGTTTTCCTTTTTACTTTCTCTTTGAGTGCCAGATAAACAGGGGAGAGTGTGCCCTCACCTTGCAACTCTCCTGCCCTCTTCTGCTGAGATGGAGAAATGTTCCAGCTTCTAGAAGGACATCAGGACAAAGATATGTAATGAAAATAAGTCCAGGCTGGCTGTCCTTGTGGGCATCAGCTGCTGGCATCTGCATTGCTGCTGACATGAGCATGGCAAAGCAGTTAAAAGATTGCTTTTCCTTGTATGACAGAGGTTCTGTTGACTTCAAAGCATGAAGGGTGCAATAGAAAGAGCTGCAACCTCTGCCAGACATGCCAAAGGTGTGTGGGATGTGGTTTCCATTGCTGTTGATGGCAGGAAGGACTGTAAGGATGGAAAGGCTGGTGTTTGTCATGGGCAGGGAAACACATCTGGTTTTCATTTTTTCTTAAGCTTTCAGTGCTCGATAAATAGAGGATAGTGTGCCCTCACCTTGAACTCTCCTGCCCTCTGCTGCTCAGAGGGAGATATGTCCCAGGTTTTAGAAGGACTTCAGGACGAAGCTATTTAATGAAAATCAGTGCTGTCTTGCTGTCCCTGTGGGCATCAGCTGCTGGCATCTGCATTGCTGTTGCCATGAGCATGGCACAGCAGGTAAAAGATTGCTTTTCCTTGTGTGAAACAGGCTCTGTTGACTTGAAAGCAAGACGGATGCAATAGAAAGAGCTGCAACCTCTGCCAGACATGGCAAAGGTGTGTGGGATATTCTTTGAATTAGTGCTAATGGCATGAAGGACTGTAAGGATGGAAAGGCTGGTGTTTGCCATGGGCAGGGAAACACATCTGGTTTTCATGTTCTCTTTGTTTTTGACTTCCACAGGCCAACAGGAAGCCTGGTTCCATTGGCCGTCTGCAAATTGTCTGTCACTTGGGAATTCACACGTTCTTATGGACCTTGAAAAACCACCTGACAGTTGGCCAATGTTTCAAACTAGAGAATCACAGACTGAAGAAGCACTCAGGTTTCAGAAGGTCCTACTCAGGTTTCACTTTGTGCCTCTCCTCCAGGCTGCATGACATCTATGGAATATTACCAGAGAGGGAAATAAATAATGTTGTGGATTAACTCAAAATTTAAGTGTTCCTGATATCTCCTCATAAGATGCCCATAATCAGTCAGCAAGTCCTGCAGTACTCCAGAAGAAACACTGCAGTTCATTTAATTCAGCCAATTATTCCGTGCACTCTGTTGCTACCAGGCTACTTGGTCCTCTACAGCTGCTGGTCTTCTGAAAAACATCAGTGTTTGGTTATTCATTTGGAAGCTCGATGTTACATCCTGTAATCTCTCTAGATTTCTCCATGAGAATATGTAGAAATCTGTAAAGCTCTGAAGTCTGGTCTGGACGATCAAGTAGTGAGCTGGACTGTGAACCAGCTAAAGGAAAGAAGCCAGAGAGTTTTGGTCAGTGGAACAGAGTGAGTCTAGTTGCTGATGACACAAAACTGTGAGTGGCTGACATGCCTGAAGGCTGTGCTGCCACCCAGCAAGACCTAGACAGGCTGGTGAGTTTGGCAGGGAGAAACGTAATGAAATATAACAAGGGCAAGTGCAGAGACTTGCGTCTGGGTAAGAACAGCACCCCAGGTACCAGAATAGGTTGGGGACTGACCTGTTGGAGAGCAGTGTAGGAGAAAGAGACTTGGGGGTCCCAGTGAACAGTGGGCTGACCGTGAGCCAGCATTGTGCCCTTGTGGCCAAGAAGACCGATGGCATCCTGGGGCAGACTAGAAGGGCTGTGATTAGCAGGTCGAAAGAGGTTCTCCTTCCCTTCTACTCTGCCCAGGTGACCAGAACTGGAGTATTGTGTCCAGTTCTGGGCCTCTCCGTTCACAAGAAGGACAGGGAACTGCTTGAGAGAGTCCAGTGCAGAACTTCTTTACGGTGGGGGCGACAGAACACTGGAACAGGCTGCCCAGAGAGGCTGGGGGGACTCCTTCTCTGGAGACATTCAAAACCTGTGTGGATGCGTTCCTGTATGACCTGATCTAGGTGTTCCTGCTAGGGCAGGGGGATTGGACTAGATGATCATACAGGGTTCCTTCCAATCCCCAACATTCGGTGATTCTGTGATTCCGTAACTGGTGTGGAGAAGAGATAGCAGCTATTAAAATGAAGACTTGGTAAAAAAAAACCCTTTTCACATCTTAGCCAGGATTCTGGTATTTAATTTATTTAAATAAATAATACATTTTTAAGCTCATCTTTTCTCTTCTCTTCCTCTTCTATCCTCTTCTCTCCACTTCTCTCCTCTTCCTCTTCTCTCCACTTCCCCTTCCTTTTCTCTTCTCTCCTCTTCTCTCCTCTCCTCTTCCTCTCCTTTTCTCTTCCTCTCTTCTTCCTCTCCTCTTCCTCTTCCTCTTCTCTCCTCTTCCTCTTCTCCTCCTCTTCTCTCCTTTTCCTCTTCTCTCCTCTTCCTCCTCTCCTCCTCCTTTTCTCTTCCTTCTCTCCTCTTCCTCTTCCTTTTCTCCACTCCTCTTCCTCTTCTCTCCTCTCCTCTTCCTCTCCTCTTCTCTCCTCCTCCTCTTCTCTCGTCTTCTTCCCTCCCCTTCCCCTTCTCTCCTCTTCCTCTTCTCCTCTCCTCTCTTTCCTCTTCCCTTCTCCTCTTCCCTTCTCCTCTTCCCTTCCCTTCTCTTCCATTCCCTTCTTCCCTTCTCTTCCCTTCCCTTCCCCTCCTTTTCCTTCCCTTCTCCCTTTCCTTCTTCCCTCCCCTCTCCTTCTGCCCCCTCCCCTCTCCCCAATCTCCCCTCCCTTCTCCTCTTCTCCTCTCCTTTTAAATTTCCCTTTTTCATTCCCTTTCCCTCTCCTCTCCTCTTCCCTCCTCTCCTCTCCTCTCTTTCCTCTTCCCCTTCCCTTCCTCACTTTTTTCCTCCCTTCTCCCTTCCCTTCTTACCTTCCTCTCCCCACCCACTCCCCTCACCCATTCCCCCTGCTTGTCCCCTCCCCTCCTCTCCTCTCAAATTTCCCTTTTGATTCCCTTTTTCATTTCCCTTTCCCCTTCCCTTGCCTTCCCTTGCCTTCCCCTCCATTTCCTTCCGCTCCGTTTCCTTTCATTTTTCCTTTCATTTTTTCCTTTCCTTTCCTTTTTTGTTTCTTTCCCTTTCCTTTCTTTTCCTTTCCTTTTTCATTTCTTTTCCTATCTTTCTCTTTCTTTCCCTTTCTTTCCCTTTCCTCTTCCCATCTTTTCTTTCCTTTTCTTTTCTCTTTTTCTTTTTGCCTTTCTCTTCTTTGGTCTACTGGCTCCACCGTCGAAGACAGAACTCTCTCATTCTTCTCCACGTCTCACTAGAAAAAGGAGAGTCTCAAGTTGTGAGTGAGTTCTTTTCACCTCAAACAGACTTTGAGAGGGAAAAAGAAAAGCCGCTTTGTCCCGGGATCCCCAGCTACAAGTTTGACCGCAGCAACAGCAAAGGCAGGAGAGCAGATACCTGTCTGTGGGCCCAAGCAGCCGACGGAAGTTGTCGATCACGACTTCTGCGTGACAGCGGGTGAGGATGATCACCGCCTGGCACAGGAAGGGCACGACTGCGCTCTGCTGCGTGGATGATGCGCAGCTGCGCAGGATGTACAGGATTAGTGGAACCTGAAAGAGGAAGGGGAGAAGGAACAACTTGCTGCATCCTTGACTCTGCAGGGAGTGACCGTGGACATTCAGCGCAGGAGCAGTGCCCGCTCCCTTGACATGCTGTCAAGGCCTAAGCCTAAATGTCACACCAGCCCCCCTGTCTAAGCCCTGGCTCTGCACTCAGGCTGTGCTTCTTTCGCACAAGAAGCAAATGGCACAAGGCATCATGCAACAGCCAGAAAAAGTCCAAGACACATGGAAGAAAGTCTCTTACGTCCCGACAGATGTCCTTTCTGCACATCTGCAGAAAGGTGATCATCCACTTCCCAGCAGCACGCACGCGCATTCCTTTGGCTTTCTTGAATGCCTCCTTGATGGCCATCATGAAGTCGACGGCGCGTTCCACGGGGAAGTTTCTGCAGACCATCTGCAGAGAAACGAGAAGCAGGAGAGATCCCATCACTGCTCTGCGGCAGCTCTTCAAAACATAAAGCAGTCTGGAGGGCACTCAGGCAGCCATCACAACATTCCTGCTGTCCGTACCCTGCTATTTTTACGGAAGGCAGTTGAGCCTTCTCTCAGCTTCTCCACCCATGGCGTCTGCTTACATGCAAAGCCTACCTCCCAGCAGCCACAGTCACACATGCAAACAAACACACACAGTCAACATACACACAAATGCACATCATACAGTCAGCTCCTTGCACTGGGCACCTGAAGGCCAGACATAGCTGGGGGCAGCTTAGGGTCATGCAGAAGCCTATGCACTGAGATCCCACCGCCCCTTTTTGGGCCCACTTACCCTTGCGATTTTGGATGAGGTCTGGAACTGCAAGGTGGTGCTGCAGGCATGCAGCCCCTCGCACAGGCTCCTGATGTCTCCCATCTCGATGACTGTGTCGGTCTCCTTGGCTGGAAAGAGCACGGAGAGAAAAGGAAAGTCATGCTTCTGGAAACAGAACTGCTTTCCTTGGGGCAGAGACAGAGGATGGGGTGGGGACGAGAAGAGAGCTGCGCACAGTGCCTCTCCCTCCTGTAAACAGGGCCTAGGGGAGGAGAGAAGAGGGCTGGTGCACACCCATTCTACTTGCCTTGGATTTGGAGAAGGGAGCTCAGACAGGAGACAGCCAACTGGCGGGATGCGGGCATGGGGTCGCACGTCAGAGGCGCCAGCAATCCCACCAGGGAGCCAAAGTGCTTGCAGGCATCTCCTCTCTGCAGGGGCAAGAGGCAGGAAAAAAGCTGTAGGCAGCCCCAGCTCTCACTAGCTACTTCCAGCTGTGCCTTCCCCACACACGGTGGCACAGCATGCACAGCTGGGCGGAGCTCGCCTTCCAGTTCAGGGGCTCTGGGGAGGGAGCAGGGGGCATGCAGTGGGGCTCTTTACTCACTGGAAGCTCTTCAGAAGCAGCCAGCAGCTGGGAGCAGGTCTGCAGGGCCCTCTTGCGCTCCCACACATCGTCTGAGGTGATTGATTTCTGCAGGACCTGGGGCAAGGCATCTGTCTCACTGCGGACATCTTTTCTTTCCTGCCACCCCTCTCCCTGTCCCTCCTTTTCCAGCAC
The DNA here is from genome assembly GCF_987193195.1 of Phasianus colchicus. Lineage (NCBI taxonomy): Eukaryota > Metazoa > Chordata > Aves > Galliformes > Phasianidae > Phasianus > Phasianus colchicus. Next base: position 3,278,762 of record NC_143476.1, read on the forward strand.
TTTTCCTCAGGACCTGCTGCCCAGTGGCTCCATGCAGCCCTTCCCCTTCCCCCCCCCCCCGCACAGCTGTCCCTGCTCTCTGCAGATGTTCCTGCCTCCTAAACCGGGAGCTGTGACCTGCCAGGGCTGGCTCCTTCCTTTCCCACTGCAGGGCCCATTTCTCTGCCCGTTTCTGAGCTCACAGCGAGCTGGCATATCAGCAGGAGATTCATCCCCCGCTGACCATCCTCTCATTCGCCAGATCTCTGTCCCTGCCATCCACAGGCATCACACTTTCTCCCTTGCCCCACATGTACTCACTTGGACTATGTTCTGGAAGAAGTCACAGCTGGGCTCTGTCTCGAGCAGGACCACCATGAGCCGGCCCAGAGCGTTCAACGATGTTTGCTGAAGCTGAAAGCAGAAGAGGAGATTGAGGTGTGGCATCACGGCTGCTGCCAGAGCATAGGCTGTGTGTGCTGAGGTAGGGCTCCTGCTGAGAGGTGGCCGGGAAAGTTACGGCAGGTTACCTGCAGGTACTGCGCTGCGTGCTGTGACTTCCTGATCTTCAGCATCATCTCTGCTGAAGGGTGTGTCACGATGTTCTTGCAGCACAGAGTCAACATTTCACGCATGTCCTTGTTTCCAAAAGTGGGCTTCAGCTTGCTGACAGGAGGAAAAAAGGAAGAGAAAGCAGAAAGGGCCTTTAGCAGCGCTCTCCAGACTGGTTCAGACAACATCCAAGGTTCTCCTAATCAACAGCTACAAAGTAAACACCCCCAGCGCATGCTGCTGTGCACCGTCTTCAGTTCCAGCAGTGCCTGCCTCCTCCCTGGCAGCAGTGAACCACCTCCCTCTCTGAAGGGAAGGAGACCCCTTCTCTTCCCCGCCACGGGACGGGAGCACCAGGGCCATTCTCTCCTCACCCCCTGCCCCCTCCAGGCCTTTGGAGCTACCCAGAAGGTGGAGCACCATCCTGTTTTGCAATCCCAGAGGCTCGCGCCCTTACCTCAACTGCTCCAGGGCCAGAACCACCTTGAGGGGCACTGGGGAGACAGGGGCACCCAAGTAATACTTCTTCAGCAAGTCCTGCAAGTCCCAGAGAGACACCGTCAAAGCGGGCAAGAAGCACGCGAGAGCTGTTCCACCCAGCCCAGAGACAGACACAACTGCCACGCGCCAGCCCCATCACTCCCACATTTCCCACTGCAGGATGCAGCAGCTCCACAGCTGCTGGATCTAGCCCGCTGCACAGCTGCTGCCTGCCAGCACCTGAGGCTCCCACCAGCTGGAGACGTGTGTGCCTCCAGGGAAGCGAGCCTCGTGGCACAGCCCAAAACTCCACTGCAGGCAGCTCTGGCTCTAGGCACTCACCATCAGGATCTCCAGCAGCTTGCCCTTCAAGGAGGGGTTAAGGCTGGCGGAATCACCCACGGTTTGGAAGGCAGAGCTGGAGTCGGTGATGCTCTGCACCAGTGCAAGGTTGTTCCGCAAGTCCTGAGGCCCAAGAGAGAAAAACATTCTGTGAACTGCGGGAAGGGCCGAGGGCTGCAAAAGGGACACGTGGGGGCGATGCTAAGGGAAGGCTTGGGTCTTCATCTGGGCACAAACCGTTCCCCAGGGGACCTTCAGAAAGAGAAGGCCCATCTCAGCATCTCCCCAGAGGAGGGGCTGCGGCTGGGCACAGACACCCTGGCACGTTTCAAGCTCTCACCTGGCAGCTGCAGCTGTACAGCAGCAGGATGTTGCCCACAATGTCTACCTCCAGGCGGGCGAGCAGCTGCTCCTTGCTGGCACGCAGTGCCAAGCTGCCATAGGCGAGCATGAGAGCGCTGCGTGTGGCATGAGCTCTCGTGCTGTCCAGCTCCATCTGTGTGGGGAGAAGTGCTTTGAGACCTTGCTCAGCGGCCCCCAGTGCCCAACAGTGCAGCTGGGCTCCCAAGGCAGGAGCTGCTGTGAAAATAAGGCAGAAGAAAGCCAAGGTGGAAACCCGTAATGCTTTACCTTCTTGCTCCTGGCAGTCCTTCCATTCCGGCCCTTGCACAGCCTGGACGAAAACATGATGAGTGTGTCCAGGACTGGGTGGAAGTTGCCCTCAGCAGCATGGCTGACAAGAGAGATCATTCCCTGCACAAAAGAACAAGGGGCAGTTGGCGCAGGCGTGACCTTACTGGTGCAGCCAAGCACAGTGGCTGGGCCAGTCCTCGCCTGAGGGAAACGGCAGCAGTGAGGAGATCAGAAAGGTCCGGAGCAGGGCTAGAAGACAGACTGGGGACGCTCACAGAAGCTGCAGGAGGGCAGAGCTCACCTGGGCCTCAGAGGGCTCCTCCGCGTTTGCTTCCGTCAGATGTTGCAGCAGCTTCTCTTGGACGTGAATGTGGAGGACTGCCTTACAGGCTCCCAGCACTGTCCCCAGCGCCTTGTACAGGAAAGGCTGCATGGGAAGGGAAGGGAAGGGACGGAAAAGGAAGTCAGAATCTGAGATGTAGCAGCAGCCTGGCCTGTTGGCAGAGGACCAGGTGGGAAGGGAGCACCCACGCTCCCTGGGAGTCGCTGAGAGCAGCCGCAGGCCGAGCTTTAGCCGGTCCCCGGGCAGCTTGCAGGGAAAGGCCCTCTGGGGGACGTGGGCTGGGGAAGCAGCATGAGCGGGACGAGTGGGCAGAGCACCAGCCGCAGCCCCAGCCCCAGTTGGACACCTGCAGCTGCACCGCTGGGTAGAGCCCGGGGGAAAACCCACCTTTTCTGCAGAGCTGCTGGCAGAGCTGCCCAGCCAGCGGCTCAGCTCACAGCTCAGGCCCTTTGTCCAGGCGTCATCCTCCATCGTCTCCAGAGAAGCCCTCAGGAACTGTTGGAGAACAGAAGAAGCCAATGTTCCCTTGCCCTTTGCCTCTTCCCCCATTTCCAAGTTGCTGCAGCCTTCTGGGGAGAGGTGTCTGGAAGAGCAGGCCCTCTCTCAGCTGCCCCCAGCATCCCCTCCATTAAAGCCACCTGCAGCTCTTCTCCTAAGAGCCGCCTTGGGCTTGGGACGAATGGGAAGAGGCAGTGCTGCAAAGGCATGCGGCCGCTCTGCAGCAGCATTTTAGAGGTTGTTCCTGTCCTGCAGGGGCTCATATGAGAGCAGGTCACCTTTAGGCAGGCAAGCACTGCTCTGCACCACGCCTCCTGGCAATGCTGTACCTTTAGTAGATGGTGCTCCCACTCTGCAGTGTCCGGGAAGCTCTCCGATTTCCCTGCACAGCAATAGGAAGCAAAAGACCTTTGCTTGGGATCAAGCCACAAAGGAGCTGCCGCAAACCTGGTTTGGCCTGGGCACTGGGCAAAGCTGGGACCTGCGCCCCCTCCACAATGACCTGTCCCTCCCCACAAACACTTTCCCAGTAGGAGCACAGAACTGCTCCAGGACTGCTGCCTGAGGGGAGGTGAAGGGCCCATCCATCTCCTGGAATGGGTAGACCCCAGGGGAAAAGGTCCCTGGGCCTCAGTGCCGTATCCCTGAAATGGGAACTGCAGTAGAGCAAGCAGTGGGCCACACGTTGTATTTTCATCCCTCCCCTTCCTTTCCCTTCCCCTCCCTTCCCTTCCCTTCCTTTCCCTTCCCCTCCCTTCCCTTCCCTTCCTTTCCCTTCCCCTCCCTTCCCTTCCCTTTCCTTACCCACCCGTCCCCTCCCCTCCCTTCCCTTCCCCTCCCCTTCCTTCCCCTCCCCTCCCCTCCCCTCCGCTCCGCTCCCCTCCCCTTCCCTTCCCTTCTTCCGCCTCCCCCTGTCCACCAGCACTTTACCTTCAAGGCACTGCAGCAGCAGGGGAATCTCAGCTGCCCACATGGCCCCCACAGCTCTGTGGATCCTGCTGTGGAGGTTTCGCATGAGCAGCAAGGCAGCAGCTTGGAGTTCGCTGCCTGCAAAAGGGCTCCCTGCCACCACCTGAGCGAGAGCAAGGAGAAGCAGGGTCACTTCTGCAGCAAGAGCAGCGGCTTCTCCCAGGAGGGAAGCAGCTCGGCTCTGCCCTGGCGGGCAAGGAGCAACCAACAACTTTTCCCATGGTGCTGCGAGCCTGGGAAGAGAATGGCAGCCCCGGGGCTCAGGTGGACACTGGCGCTCTCGGCCATGCTGCTTCCTCCTCGGGGCTTGTGACACCGGCCCCTGGAGCATCTACTCACCAACAGGCGCACCAGCAGCGTCTGGGGAGTCAGCAGGGGGCCTGCGGGGAGAAAGGTGTGCTGAGTGCCCTGCCACATGTCCCTCCGCTGTCCCTTCTGGGTGCTAATACGGGTCAGCAGAGCTCCCTGGGGGAGTTTCTGCTCCTACCTTGAAACACGGAGCTGAGGAAGTGTGGATCCAGCTCTCCTACCTCCCGCGCTGCCAGGTCCTCTCTCTCAGCCAGGCTTTGGATGCAGCGGGAGATCGGGATCAGCATGCCCGTGTACTGAGCTGGAACCACATAGAGCAGCAGCCGCGGCCACAGGAGCTGTAGGGAACGAAGCAGTTGAGCGTGTCAGCATTCCTGCCTCCGCTCAGAGATGAAGAGGACTCTGTGAATTTCCCTGAGTTTTGTGTGCTTCAGAGCACGCTGGAGGAGAGACCTGGGGTGTTGCAATGGGACAAGGAACACGTGGTGCGAAGGCGAGGAGCGGCAGCAGGGCAGATGTGACTTACTTTGGTCATCCCTCTCACTGAGAAATCCAGCGATCCCAGGATGCTCATGCACTGCTCTTGCAGAGCTCCTTCTTCCTGGGCCTCCTGGGCAGAAAGGACTCCAGCTGCCTGCACAACATTGTTGTTGAAACACCAGTCACTCTCAGTTCTCAGGAGCCTCTCAGCTGGCTCAGGTGTGGTCCCACTGGTGCTTCTGTGCCAGCCTTTGAGCAGCAAAGGCCTTCCAAAAGAAGATGCAGCCCCCTGTCCTTACCCTTCTTCCCGTGCTGCGGCTGAACTCATTGAAGATATGCCCCACTACGTCCCAGGATGAGCAGCTCTGGGCATCGGTGCTGAGCAGGTCCCCGATGAAACGCAGAATGGCCTTCCTCACCTGCCAGGGGTCAGTTATGGGTTTGATTTTCCAGGTCAGAAGGCAAAGGGAAGCTACGTGCTCATTGGGACAGCCCTTTGGGCACGAGCAGAGACAGCAAGAGCAGAGGACAAGCCTTGGCTCTTGAGGTGAGGGCCAGGCTGTAGCACCAGGCGGTGCGCCTTCCAAGTGCAGCACAGGGACCTGCCTGCTCCACTCTGCCTGCTCTCCCCACAGGAGCCATTGCAACCCCGTGGTCAATGCCCCAGCACCTGTCTAGTCACCCCAGCCCTGCCCGTCACCACTCCGACAGAGCTTTCTTTTCCCAAAGCAGCTCACCTGGATCCTGGGGTCGCTGCACACGCACTGCAAAGCCTCTGCGACCTGGGGCAGCTTCTCCGTCATCACAGGCTCTGCAAGAGATGTGCAGAAGCATGCATGGAGACACAACCCTGATGGCAAAAGGGATCCCTGGAAATAGCGACCCATGGTACTGACCATCAGAGCAAGCTAGAGCACTGAGCAGACCCAGGGCTGCCACGCGTCCAGCCTCCCTCTCATCGCCCAGCTGCAACCGCAGAAACAGGACTGCTTCCTCTGGGCAGATCCGGGCTGCAGAGAGAAAATCCCGTGCTGTGTTAGCAAGAAACACATGCCCATTCCTGAGGTTGGCGAGAAAGGTTTTGGCCAGGGCACTGCCAAGCATTGCCAAAGCTCCTCTCCTTACCCTGCAGCAGGATGCAGCGGGTCAGCTCTGTGCTATCAGCCTCGCTGTGCTGCCTGGTGTCATCAGAGAGCTGTGGGAACAAGGTCCGTTTTAGAAAATCGCATCAGCATTGAGGACAGGAAAGAAACTGTGCTGCCAGCTCTCGTCTCCCTTGGCACTCTCAGGGAGAGGACATGCAGACAAAACCCGGCCTGCCCCACAGCATCCCTGGGGGCACACGCATGGCTCTGGAGGAGCCTCAGGCATGCAGGAGCTACAGCTGAGCACCTGGTCAGAGGCTCAGAGCTCTGCAGTCCTCCTGAGACTTGGACAAGAGGGAAACTGCTGTGGGTGCAAGGATAGGCTCCCCTTACCTGGTAGAACATGGCACTGGTAATGGCCAGAAACTTGTCCTTGGGGATGACGGTCTGAACTCCCTCTAAGGCCTCCAGGAAGATAGTGAGGCTCTGTAAGAGACCAGGAGAGGAAAAAAGCGCTGGAGCCACATCTAGCCACTTGGGAGCGGAGAAACTGTTTTCCAATGGTTTCTCCACTGGGGGAAGCTCCTGCACACTGTTTGGCATTCTTGTTTGTCCCCCAACTCTCAGCAGCACCCAAAGTCTCTCTGCTTTCAACCGAGCCCTGTTGGCATCGTTTGCAAGCATTTCCCACCCAGCATCCCTCTTCTCCCTCATCAGATGCAACTAAACGTGGTCTGCCTGGTTGTTAGCACAGAGCTCCTCAGGCACTCAGAGCCCCACGGTGGTGGTTGTGAAGCCTCCCATCCCCAGAAGATGGGCCCCACTGACTCCTGGCTCCCTCCTGGTTCCTGTCCCCATTGTTCTTCCCTTGACGGAAGAGCTCAGGAAGCCTCAGACCTCCCTTGATCACCTGTTCCTTCTTTCTCCAAGGGTTCCCCACCTCCTCCCCGCATCCCCCTGACCCCTCGTGGCATTTGCATGGGCCCCACATCCACGCTGAGCCCTGCACAACATCTCACCTTGGTCACTCTGCAGATGTCTTGGACCTCCTGATACGGGCGCACGAGCCAGAGGAGCTGCTCCCAGACGTGCTCTCGGTGCAGCTCCTCTTGCAGGAGGACAGCCATCATGGCAGTCACAGCCCCAAAGACAGCCTGTTTGTCCTGGAGAGGGATGGCAGAGGCCCGGCATCAAAGACTGAAGGTCTGCCCTTCCGACAGAGAGGGCTTTCTCTTTTCCTTCCCCTTCCCCATACCCCCTTGCCCAGCAGGAGATGAGCTCGCTCTGGACAGCAGGGAGACTTTCCCCACACCCTCGTCCCCAGCACTCCCTGCCACAGTGCTGTGACATGCAGCTGCTTCCTGGCACGGAGATGCAGCCCTGAGCGCAGTTTGGGGCCCTTTGCAGAGCCAGCCCACTCCCTCTCATCACCCCTCTGCTCTCAGCCCACTGGGCACAGACAGAGCTGCTGACACGGAGGTCCCTGCTGCCATCCTGGGCTGGGAATGCAGCAGTGCTCACCTCTTCCTCCTTGCAGTCCTGCCAGTTTGTCAGCACGGAGAAGAAGAGCAGGTGCAGATTCTCGTAGATTTGTTCTTTCTGCACGGCAGGCCGGGGGCATTGCTTTCCAGAGCAGAAGTGAACCCGGACTCCTTCTGACCATTGTTTCACAACTGAGAAAACAAAATGAAACAAGAAAATAAACGAAGAATTAATTTTAAAAGAAAAAACAAAAAAAACCAAACCAACAAGAGAAAAGGGAGCCTGTGAGAGTCTGCAGGGCAGGATGCAAGGGCTGTCCTGAGACCCCCTGCTCTGGAGCCAGCACTCACCAGCACAAGCGAGGCGCAGGGTCCGGCCACTCCTCACCTGGCCCACCACACTGCGCAGGCCAGCCAGCATCAGCCACGTGAAGGGGATGCACTGTGGAGCTGCAGAGGAGAAGGAGAGGTCCACAGTCAGAGCCCTGGCAGCAACAGAGGAGGGGGCGAAGCCCTGCATCCCCCAGAGAGGAAAGACCCCTTTCCCCACTTGTCATAGGTGTAGGGTGGCTGAGAGCACTCTACCGTAGATGCCGAACAGTTTGCTGAGGGTGATGAGCACGAAATCCTTGGATACCTCCCCGATGGCCTTCAGCTGGCCCTGGAGCTCAGCCATCACCAAGCTGAAATGCATCCGGGCCAGAGCCACCAGGACGTTGCTGGCAGCCATCCTCACGTTGTCCCTGACACCCTGAAAAGGAGTCACTGGTGACACACCGTCCAGGAGACTGCCTGAGACCCTGGGAAGGGCTGAGCCACCGCCGTCCACCAGCACAACACCAGCACGGGCAGCGGCTCCCTTTGCCTTTGGCTGTAACCCCTCACCTGGGCTGCCGTCAGGTCCCGGGACACCTCTGCCAGCAGCCGGTTCACCACTCCGCACGGCGGACGGCTGTCGTCTTCCCACAGGGCGCCCTCCAGCTCGCGGTACACCTGTGCTCGATCACCCTGGGGACAGGGACCAGTCATGCTTTGCTTTGCCCTTGCTCTCGGGGAGCCGCCCACTGCCACCCATCACCGTGCCGGTGTGGTGCCGCGGCCCGGCACCCACAGGACCACGGCACTGCGCCACGGCAAGGATTCACGGCCGGACGTCCCCAGCTCACCTCCCGGTCTTGCAGGCGCTGTTGCAGCACAGTCACAGCGGAGACAGGGACAGGGCTCGGCACCCTGCTTCTCTCCCTGCGACGCGTACGTCTGGGCACGCAGCCCACACAGGCAAAGAGACCTGGAAGCAAAGAGCGGAGCAGCTGCCGCCGGTGTCGCTCGGAGCCAGGGCCGAGCATCCGGCCGGCTCTGGGAGGAACGCTCCTCCAGCCCCACGGTTGGCGGGGACGGGGGAGGGAGCTTTCCCCTTGCTGGGGTGCCGGGGAAACCACGGCGGGCAGCTGCGCTCAGCAGAGCGAGGACGGTGCTGCCGGCGCGGCCTGAACTGACTCTGGAGGCACACGTGCGCTCGGGCGGCGTCACGGCGTGCGGAGAGGTGGAGGGACTCACCTCGAAGGGCTCTCAGCCGCTCCATGACAGCAGGAAATCTCCAGGTAGACGCAACGCTCTCTCTGGTTCCGCTTCCTGCGGGTCCCACAAGCGGACTGAGCCACCGCTCCCACCGCTGCCACGAGGGCGCACGAGGTACCACTGTGACATCACAGCGCAGTGTCACCTCACAGGGAATGGCTGGGGACCAGGCAGCACGCAGGGCAGCCCTGCAGGCCCCCAAACACAGCACGTTCTGTGATGCACTCGGCTCTGGGGTTCCGGTTCCATGCGGAATTCCTTCCATGAAGTTGTAATAAAGACATTTTACTGGCTTAATAAATAGGACCTGAACTGGTAAAGTACTTCACGATGGCTTAATTTTAAGATTTAGGTCTCAGAAGGAGCCCTTGGTTACCAAACCCCAGCAGTTTAGCAATACTGGTGCACCAGCACATTAGCACTATCCTAATGGATACCACGGTTACTGTAGAAATTCCCTGTCTCACTGTAGAAACTAAAACATACTCCTGGATGATTACAATAGTTTTCTGTCCATTCTGATGCTCTGAAACAATAAATGTGCATAGCTCAATTACATTTGATGCCTAGAATGTCAGCAATCAACATAGTTTAATAACTTTTCTAAGAGTGAAGGGATTTTCACTATTTTTGAAAAGAATCCATAATTGCACACTCACTCGTGCAAAATGAGTTCATCTTGTTAGAGAGTGGTTCTTACTGGAATGAAATGCGCCGTGCTAAGTAAACAGCTACAGTCAGATTGGCACAAAACCCAAACACATTCCAAGGATAAATGTTTATAACAAATAAAATGAAATGAACACATCTTATGAGTGCTTTTAGAAACGTGCTCCTGTTACTCGTTACAAAACAAATGGCTGCAACATACTTAAAGTGAAGGAAAACACCAAACAAATAAGGCAGGAACAGGCTCAAAGTGAATGCGTTGTCAAATGAGCAAGAAGAAAAACTATGAAAAATCAGGCATGCTTCAGCAGGAAGGTATTTGTGAAGAAAATGCTGCCAAATATAAGGCACGTATTTATTCTGTGCTGAGTAACTGAAGAGCCGCATCTACTTCACGGAGATGTGCTGCCAGAGCTGCACAGTCAGCACAGAGTTTGAAAGCAGAATGCATGTCTCTGAAGACAGGTATGCAAAGCCATAAAACCAATGGCTGAATGATGCAGAACAGCATCTCTAAAAGCATCTCACCTTTCTGGAATGGCTGCTGTTCCTATGTGATATGGGTTCTTTCAAACTGCACGTCAGACCTGACACCTCTGTGTGAGCTCCCAACCCAGTTCTGAAAGACAACACTGAACATTTTGGGTGGGCTTTGGCTTGCAATGTGTACTTTCTCTCTGTGAGCTAAGCCCCCATTATGCTCTTCATAGATGTAACCAAAACAACTGCAGCCTGAAGAGGAGTTCAGCTCATCCTATCTCTGGATAGCTAAACATCTCACAGGCTCCATAGGCTGCACTGCTGTATAGGCAAATGGATACAGTGAAATAAAGGAGACTGCTTAACAGAATTGGAAACTCCACTGCACTGCCTTTTATTACTTGGTCTTATCATTATGTCTGTTTGGTAAAGAGGAGCTGTATCTTTAGGAAGCCTCGACCTGGTCCAGTTGAAACGTGTAATTCCCAGAGGCTCATCAGAACAACACATCATGGTACAAGGTGATGTAAATGTCCAGCTGAACCCAGCCCCAAAGCTTTCTCTGCAGGAATTTGATGTTGGTGTGGAGCTGCGACAGCCAACTCACAGCCCATGAAAGGACATCTTGTTAATGCTCCAGAAGAGGGGAAAGATAAATAGCTCTCTAAGTTCTGTACTTCATATACCAGCCACAGTTACGGCTCTTCATAAATATTTTCAGAGAGACATCAATCAGAAATGCCACTTTATTTCTTCCCACACCTGAACCTGTGAGGTTTTATTTTGGGAAATTAAATCTACCTACTGCACACAGACAGACTGTTCCCTGGATACCACGGAATGAACGCAGTAAAGTGATCTCTGGGCTGTGCCAGGGCTGGGAACGCTCTCCGACGTGTGCATCCTCTTGCCCTTACAGGACAGAAGAGCCTGAAACGCTGGAAGGCAAACTGAACAGCTCTGAATATTTGACAGCCACCTTTGTTCGTATCTCACCCTTCTGCAGTGTTGATCTTACAGGCACTGGGCATGAAGTACGAATTGCAGAACACAGGTTTCCTCTTCCTCCATTCAGCATGTGCTGTGCTGCAGAGCTACCGAATCTTTCCATCTGTCGGCCGGGTCAGATATATTGTAAAAGGTTTCTTGGGCTTGGCTACAAATGTTGCCCTGATCTGTTGGACTCGTCCATCAGTACAAGTGCTTACAAAGCACACGGAGGATACGAGGCCTTGCAGAAATTGAGTAAATCATACGAGGAACAAACATCAGAGCTGCAGCAGCACACAAAATAGGAGACGTTTCACCATGGGCAATTTGTTTAGCAACTCCTCCATCATCCTTCAATTTCAGACAACAATCAGAGTCACTCAGTTTGCCACCCGGTGACTCTTCAGGAGTGGTGACTCCAGTGATACATGAGAGCCCTCAGTACAAAGCATCAGAGGTAATCCCAGAGACACACACATCTCTCACCAAAACTTAGGCACTTTCCAACAGCGAGGAGTTCTGTATACCTATAGGTTTTAACGACTCTGGAAGCCCCCTAACTACAGCAGTGTTCTCTCAGGATCAGCGGGCATCATCAGAGGTGATTCATGCTGTGGCTGCAGCTTTCTATCACACATCACACAAATAAGACATCTCCACTTTTCATGCTGGCGATGCTGTCACTCATTTTTCAATGCAATGAAAGACCTACACCAAGGGAGGAGGGGGTGCACGTATTCAAAAGCTCAGGCAACTCCTTACCTCCCCCCAGGGAGGCACACAACACTGATTAAACAAATGCAAATGCTCCAGTCACTCTTCCCTTTCTCTGAGGGAAGCACACAAACGCTTCCAATTTCACACTGAAGTTAGAGATACTTAAATCATCAAATGCAGAGAGGTCTTCCCAAGGAGGCACACACACACACACACACACGTATTCAAAATTAGCCATCCACTTCCCTTACCAATGGAAAAGAGCCTGCATTCCATGCTGATAAATATCTGCGTGGCCATCCAGAATGCAGGTTGCTTTTCATGTCAGTGCTGTCACTGCTGGAATGCACCACCCACCACCTCAGCTGTGCTGACATGCACTGTTTGGTCTCTACAAACATGCAGCAAGCATCAGTGAAAGTCAATGGGTCCACTTTTTTCTGCACGGAGGAATTCAGTGACACACCTTTGCATCATATGCACTGAGATGTCAGACACCATTTCTCAGACTGCCATCTGTCACACGGCAGCAAAATGTAACAATATTGGTTGGAAGGTTCAACCTTTGCTGCCATACCCCAACGTCCACCTCTGATATCATGGGCCAAAATAATACAATAGGAGGCATTAGTTCTGAAGCAGCCCTCGTATAGTCATTTTACTGTTTGATTTGGAAAGTCTTATGTTGTCTTCGTGTCACCTTACCATCATCAAAAAATCATAGAAGGCTCAGGTGAGAAGGGACCCTAAAGATCATCGAGCTCCAGCTCCCCTGCCACAGGGTTGCCAGCCACTGTCTCAAGCTACCCAGGATCCTATCCAGCCTGGCTGTCTAAATAAAAAATCCTTCCAAACATCTGACCTAATCTCTCCGCTTTGTACTCACATTTGGGACTGCCTCCAGCCAAGTGTAACACCTTGCACTTGGCCATGTTAAGCCTCATTAGATTCTCATGTGCCTGCTTTTCAACTGTGTCCTGGTCCCTCTGGATCGCATCCCTCCCTTCTACTCTGCCAGCTGTACCACCTCACTGGGTATCATCAGCAAATTTGCTGAGGGTACACTTGTGTCATGGAATCATAGAGTCATGGAATGGCCTGGGTTGAAAAGGACCACAGTGATCACGTAGTTTTAACCCCCCTGCTGTGTGCAGTCACAACCAGCAGCCCAGGCTGCCCAGAGCCACATCCAGCCTGGCCTTGCATGCCTGCAGGGATGGGGCATCCACAGCCTCCTTGGGCAACCTGTTCCAGTGCCTCACCACCCTCCGTGTGTTGTTTCCACTGCCTGTGACATTGATGAAAACGCTGAAGAGCACCAGTCCCAGGATGGACCCTTAGGGGACACCACTCACGACTGGCCTCCACCCGGACTCAGAACCGGTGATAACAACCTCTGGCTGTGACCATCAGACCAATTATTTACCCACAGAATGATTCAGCCTTCAAATCCATCTCTCTCCAACTCAGAGAGAAGGACGCAATGTGGGAACATGTCAAAAGCCTTCCACAAGTACAGGGAGATGACAGCAGTTGCCCAATGCCCACTGATGTCGTCACTCCAGGAAGGCTTCAAAATACATCACTAGAATTTCAAACTGTGCATTCAGCTGGTTTTATTGAAATGAAAATAAAGTGATAAATACATAGGAAAATAAAGAAAACACACCTCTTGAAAGTACTGCAAATCTTATTGTACCAATTTCAATAGGCTAGTTAGGAGTAGAGAGAATAACTTTAAAATAATGGAATTTGAATTGCTTAAGCATTTCTTCACTAACTGCTGGCTTAAATATTAAATCTCTGTCACTTACAGGTATTTGTATTGAGCTCAGCCGTTTGGCTTTTTAAAGGAAAAAAAATCTGAGACATTACCATCTCAGTTTTTGTACTAATATGATTTGACAGCAGAGATTCATTAAGGAATTTCTATCTGAACAGCAGAATACTTGCATTTCAAATAAAACCTCCAGAAGAGAAATCACGCTTTGGTTCTGCTGATGTGTTCTTATCAGTTATTGCAGCTTTCAGGTAACTCTTAGTTTGCCCTTATCAAACTTTCTGTTTAGGGGAGCAACTCATGTGAGAAAGAAGGAAAGATGATACGTGGAAAGTATTACACACACTAATCTCTATTGTAGAAAATGCTGGCATACAAAATAATCTCCTTTATTAAAAAGCGTACAGTTAAGAGTCCAGCCCACATGAAGATAGAAGCTTCACTTCTTTTGGTGTCTATCTGGAGCTCTGCTGCTACATTTCTAATAACATTAGAAACATGACAAACCTAGCTAGCAACACTAACCTTAGAGTCTAAACCATGAAAAAGAAAAGGGAAAGCAGCAATTTCACATTTCCACTGCTGTCACCGTCCAAGGAGGTGACTAGGCTGCATTATTTTCAACAGCTGAAGTCATCAGGGCCCAAACTGTTTAACTGTAACTCTGAAAGTCACAATTAATACAGTACAAATACAAGTACTCTGCTATGCAGTGTGTCCTGACTCAGACTGAAATTAAAACATGATTGCTTATCTCTGTGGCTGAAAGGAAAAACTGAAATCTTCCATTCAGTTCAGCAGTCAGCTCCTCCAGCTGACACAAGGCCAAATGTTCTGTTTCACTCACTCATAAATAAAGCATGGGGCAGATCTGCTAGGTTTACAAATTGCTGGAGGAGATGGTGTCTGCAGATTGCCTTTCCTTTGCCCTCTTCTACTACATGTGAGAGGAATCCAAACTGAGTTCTTCCTCTGCCTGGGGCATTTGGAACCCACACAGTCAGATCCGATACTAGGAGAAAAATTCTAAGAGTGGTGAGGTGCTGAACACCTCAATAGAAAGCAGAAAACTCTCCAAATCCTGTCCTTATTGCTTGTGTCCCACACTGAAGTTAGCTTTTCCCTTCCCACCAAGGGCCACAGTCTTTGATTCTCTCCATCTTCCCCCATCTTGCTCCCTTGTCCGTCACAGGAAAGCTCTACTTTCTAAAGTGCACACGATGCCTTGTTTACCTGCTGCCATGCTGCTCAGTGCCGTCTCTTCTCCTGCTCTGTGCTGGAATACATTCAGACACAGCCTGATTTTCCAAGAAATCAAGCTCACAGTTCTGTTCCGACCATCACTGGATTGTGGAAGGATGCTCCCAGCAATATGCCATTCAGCAGGTAGAGCTTGTTGCTGGGAGGATGGTAAGATTTGACTCAGAAAGAAGGCTGTCACTGCAGCCAAAACCTTGTCAGAAGAGAGACGTGAGCTTGTCATTTGTCCATTGCATTCCTTGCAGGTTTGATATAGCACATGAAGATTTCGGTACATCAGCAGTGAGCTTTCACCATTCTCATCTTCACTTGTGATTGCTTGGGTGATTTACATACCAGCAGCACAAGGAGCCTTTATACTTCTTCTTCCTTTGTTTTCTTATTGGAAAACCACTGTGAGACAGGTAAAATGGTTTACAAGTGTCAGTGCAATATATTTGCTTCTAGTAATGCAGATGTATTGATGCCCTGTTTTTCATCTGGCGAATGTACTTTGTAAGTTATGTACTTCTTTGTAAGCAGTAAGCAAGTACTTTTAATTACTGATACAAATTATTTTACCTGGACTTGAGCAAGGCCTTTGACATGGTCCCCCACCACATCCTTCTCTCCAAACTGGAGGGATGTGGATTTGATGGGTGGACCACTCGATGGATAAGAAACTGGTTGAAAGGCCGCAGACAGAGGGTGGTCATCAATGGCTCCATGTCCAGGTGGAGGCTGGTAACGAGCGGCGTCCCCCAGGGGTCTGTCTTGGGACCGGAGCTCTTTAACATCTTTATCAATGACATCGATGATGGAATCGAGTGCACCCTCAGCAATTTGCTGACGACACCAAGCTGAGTGGTGTGGTTGACACGGTTGAAGGACGGGATGCCATTCAGAGGGACCTCGAGAGGCTGGAAAGGTGGGCCCGGGTGAACCTGATGAGGTTCAACACAGCAAAGTGCAGAGTTTTGCACTTGGGCCGGAGGAATACCAGGCATCCCTACAGACTGGAAGGAGAGGTCCTTGAGAGCAGCCGTGTGGAGAAGGACCTGGGGGTCTTGGTAGACGAAAAACTTAACATGAGCCAGCAGTGTGCCCTTGCGGCTCGGAAGGCAAATGGGATCCTGGGCTCCATCAGCAGAGGGGTGGCCAGCAGGGACAGGGAGGTGATTGTTCCCCTCTACTCTGCTCTTGTGAGGCCCCATCTGGAATACTGCGTCCAGGTCTGGGGCCCCCAGTACAGGAAAGACAGGGAGCTGTTGGAGAGGGTCCAGAGGAGGGCCACGAAGATGATCAGGGGACTGGAGCACCTCCCCTATGAGGACAGGCTGAAAGAGCTGGGCTTGTTCAGCCTGGAGAAAAGAAGGCTGCGGGGTGACCTCATGGCAGCCTTTCAGTACCTAAAGGGAACCTACAAACAGGAGGGAAATCAACTCTTTGAAAGGGTGAGTGACAGCAGGACAAGGGGAAATGGTTTTAAGCTGAGGGAAGGGAGATTTAGGTTGGACGTCAGGGGGAAATTCTTTACGGAGAGAGTGGTGAGGTACTGGAACAGCTGCCCAGGGAGGTTGTGGATGCCCCGTCCCTGGAGGTGTTCAAGGCCAGATTGGATGGGGCCCTGGGCAGTCTGGTCTAGCATTAGGTGGGATGGTTGGTGGCCCTGCATGTGGCAGTGGGGTTGGAGATTCATGACCCTTGAGGTCCCTTCCAACCCTGGCAATTCTGTGATTCTTTGATAAAATTCCTTACTACCTTCAGTTTTATAGCCAAAGCAGTGTTTGAGCTGGTAATGTATTCTTGAACAGCACTGCTGCCTTTAGCATTTGTATGTTTAGATATGAAAAGAGAACATGGTCATTATTTCACGATGAGAGAACCTTGATTTTACACAACAGAATTACAATACTGTAAAATGCCACTGTAAGAATGTGGCTTTTCTTCTTTCTTTTTTTTTTTTTTCTTTTTTTTTTTTATTGCAATGGTGAGTGTATGATTTATTCAAGATAAACATTTTTTTGTAAGTCAATCTCTATACCTGTTTTGAAAAATATGTGTTTTTATTTCTCATTATTTATTGTCAGGCGTGAAGAATCAGGAGGTCACTCATGCTACAAGATCAGTAAATATCTCATATCAAGGTTAGAGAACATTCTCTCTGTACATTTTAACAGAGGAGCTGCATCTGTACGTAACTGTAGCTACACACGATGAGCTTTTCTTGAAGGTAGGCAGGAAATTTGGTCTGCCCTGGAACAAAAATCCAGTCCTGTTTTGACTGCTATACTTTTCACTGAGATAAAAAAATGGCATCATTCTGCAGGATGAGCTAGATATACGGAATTTGGCACTGCCCTTAAATTGTGTGTAGTGAACTGAGGGACATCAGAGCTTTACAGATTTCTACATATTCTCATGGAGAAATCTAGAGAGATCACAGGACGTAACACTGAGCTTCCAAATGAATAACAAAACACTGATGTTTTTCAGAAGACCAGAAGCTGTAGGGGACCAAGTAGCCTGGCTAGAAAAAGAGTGCTCTGAATAATTGGCTGGATTAAATGAACTGCAGTGTATTTGCAGTGTTTATTCTGGAGTACTGCAGGACTTGCTGACTGATTTTTGGCATCCTATGAGGAGATACTACAGCAGTTACATTCTGATTAAATCATAGAATCAAAGAATGGCCTGGGTTGAAAAGGACCACAATGATCATCTAGTTTCAACCCCCTGCTCTGTGCAGGGCAGCCAACCACTAGACCAGGCTGCCCAGAGCCAAATCCAGCCTGGCCTTGAATGCATACAGGAGTGGGGCGTACACAACTTCCTTGGGTTTTGCCTCTCTGGTAATATTCCAGAGATGTCATACAGCCTGGAGGAGAGGAACCAAAGTGACACCTGATGAGGACCTTCTGAAAACTGAGAGATTCTTCAGTCTGTGTTTGTCTAGTTTGAACTATTGGCAAACTGTCAGGTGGATCCTCAGGGTCCAGATGAATGAGTGATCGCCAAAGTGAAAGACAATTTGCTGATAGTCCACGGAAACAGGAATCATCCTGGCCTCTGGCACTCAAAGACAAAGAGAACAGGAAAACCAGATATGTTTCCCTGCCCATGGCAAACACCAGCCTTTCCATCCTTACAGTCCTTCCTGCCATCAGCAGAGATATTTTGCTTTCTTGTGCCACTTCATCCCTTTAGCATCTGGCATTCTAACAAAAAGTACTTGCAAGGATTTTTAATATTTTCATATTAAATGTCAGAATTAGAACCATTATGTTTACCAAATATTTCAAACGTTCAACCCAGTGAGAAGTGAATTGATGTTGTATTTAGCATTCAGATAAGAACTTGTAAAGGAAGTAAAAAGTGCTGCTTTCATAAACTATAGTCTCATTGTCAAGCCTTGCACTGTCTCAGCAGATTATTACAGAATGTTCATTCAAGCAGGAATTCAGAGATGCGTCTGAATTGATAACAACAACGAATAATTAAGAAAGCTTGACTGCAGTCTGCTTGAGGATTCCAGTCTGAAGTGTGTTCCACCTGATGACAACTGGGAATGTCTTTCTCTCACCATGAGAACCATTGCACCTCTGACTAAACACATAGCTAATCACCACTGAAAACTAACGACATGTTGATTAACATTCAGAGAGATTGTGCAGGTGTCCTTTTAGGAACTGGCCTACAGTATGCTAAGAGGGATGGATGTGGGGACATTAGGATAACGTGCCCTCTGCCTGTTAAGACAGCCCCAGCAGAGCAGGTCAGCAGGCTGAAGAGCTGAGTGGGTCACCAGGGCTCAGAGACTTCACTCGGCCATCTGAAAGTTGAGGGACTTCAGCCCAAGCTGCCCTTTTCCATGCAGGCAAGGAGGCCAAGAGAAGGTGGATCGGCACGGTTCTGGTGCAGACAGGGGCTGCAGTGTGAGCAGGCCTACACAGACAAGGCTGTGCCCACACAGAGTGACAGCAGCTTTCGCTGTGAGCAGATTCCCAGGGGGCCTGAGCCATGGCAGTTCTTGATGGCAGCATGTTCCAATCAGCCCTGGAAGTCTTCTCTGGACGTCTGTCGCATTCTGGAATCCACACTGAGGACGCAGTCGCTGTGTCAGAGCAGCTGGCAGAGTCACGGGGAACCGTGACGTAGTTGGCCCAGGGAGCAACAACAAGGCCTGCACTGCTCAGCCAGCCCAGGCCAAAGGGGAGCACGAGAGAGAGCAGAGGAGAGAGGGGGGGAAAGAGGGCCAGGAAGGAAAGGCCTGTGCCTGAATGGACGTGTAGCAGCAGCTGCTGACAGCAAACTCGGTGATGGCAGGGGCACAGCAGAGCAGTGCAATGCTGGCAGCTTCCTGTGTCTTTCACACAGGCACTGCAGACATGGCCAGCACTGGGAGATCAGCAGAACTGCTGCACACCTCTGCCAGCCCAGGCCAGAGGAGTGCAGAACAGTGAGCTGCTGCTGAGGGGAGAGAGGATGGCCTGAGAGCTGACCTGAGAGGCAGGGCTGGCTGTGTGACAGCAGCCTCTGTGTCCTCCTCCTGTGTCTGTGAGGGCCAGAGGGCCAGAAGAGAACATGCCCAGACAACGAAGCCCTGCTGTCCTCTGCTGCTCAGCTGGAGAGATGTTCCGCCTTCCTGAAGGACGCTGATCCAAAGGGAAGGAATCAAAGGAAGTCCAGGCTGGCTGTCCTTGTGGGCATCAGCTGCTGGCAGCTGCCTCTGTGCTGCCATGGGCAGGGCACAGCACACACAGTGTTTGCAGTTCCCTGTGTGACACTGGCCCTGGTGACCTGACAGCCATAGGGAGACCATAGAAAGAGCTGCCTCCCTCTGCCAGATGAGGCAAAGGTGAGAATCCCAGAATCACAGCATGGCCCGGGTTGGAAAGGAGCTCAAGGTTCATGAATCTCCAACCCTTGGCTCTCCAAGGGTGCACAGGGGGCTTTGTTCTCCCTGTGGTGCAGCTTCAGTGCCAACTCACAGCTGAGCTGGTTGGCACACTGTGACAGCCTGCCGCTCTGAAGCTCTTGGGGCAGTGCTCAGTTCTTTCTGAAGTACTCTGGAAAATGCTGCTTCTCCTTCACCAAGTCTGTTTCCAGACAGACGTCTTTTTCTCCTCTGTACACACAAACAGTATCTTGTAACTCCCTGGCACAGTGCTCAGAAGTGATACTTCTGGAAGCACGTCAGAGAAAAGTGGCCTTGTCCCAGTGGACTTTCAGAGCAGATGAGAACAAGTCTTGGTTGACGGCTTTCTTCTGCTTCTGGAACTGCACAGGCAGGTTGTGTGTTGTCATACTTTATGCCAGAGTGCCAAACTGAAGCAGTTTCTGCAACCTCTTTTTTTCATACTTGTCACTCTTTGCTCTTTCTGAGACCTTAACTTAGTCATTTTTAATGCGCTCTCATCTAAACTACTGTGTCCTCCAGTGTCAGTGTTGTATGAATCAGGACTGTGGGATTTCATCAGTGAAAGGATTCTGCTCTAATGACTGTCATTCTAAAGCTGATATTGTTTCTACTGCATCAGGCTTGCAGGAAGCATCTTTGATCAACAGAGAAATCAGAAAAATTGCTTTTCCTATTGCAGTTTCCTTTTAACTAGTGATGAAAGCTGTCAGTTTATTTTTGGTACCAGAAATCCTGGGATGCAACCAGGTTAGATAAGAAGTGACACTGAGTGCACAGTAAAGGAACATAGATGAGATAGCATCACACAGCTCTGGAAAAGATGTTCCAGCTCTGTGTCTACCTACACCTTCAGGAGATGAAAAGTACTGGCTTACTGAGGTGTCCTGGGTTGCAGGTTCTGTTAATCTCCATTTTTGGAAGAGCTGCTTGCAATAAATACCTTGTAAGGTGAATGAGCTTGATAGAAGTAGGGTGTGAAAGAGATGGATTTGCTGTTTCCCTGAAGGTGCAGGAGAATTGCTGTGCCTACAGTCAGTAAACAAGGCAGAAATCACTGTGTTCCTCAGAATGAAAGGCAAAAGAATAAAAATCTTCTTGTGAGTGACAGCATGCCTGAATGAAGCACAAATCTAAACATTTAAAATAAGGGCTAGTGTCAAAGGGACTTGCAGTATTTCTCGTGAAGAAATATTTGATGCTTCTTTATGAAAGTCATCATAACAAAAGTGTACTGATGTCTTTGCTGAGGATTTCCTTGGTTCCAGCCTGAAGGTGTGCGCAGGCATGAGCAGGCAGTGCTGAGCTGCAGGTGAGTGCCTGTGTCCCACAGCAGGAAACCCGTGGATGTCTTCAGGGGTTTGAAATGGGCAGAGCTGTGAAACCTGCAGGCTTTCACTGAAATTGTCCTCTGCTTCATTTTGTAATCTTAGTTTCACCAATGCTTTCCAATATGATTTTCGTATGAATGCAGATACATGGGATAGGATTTAAAGTTTTTATGGTGCTGCTGTATAGTTTTCTGTGGTCATCATAAGCCAATAAAAAAAATAAATGTGAATCAGGCAATCTATTAACAACCTGTGGCAAGTGTCAAAACAATGAAATTCCTTGCAGGAAGACAATATTGCTATATAATAATGTGGCTATCCAAAACTGTTAATTATACTTGATGAGCTGGAGATAATCCTGAAATGCAGGACTTTGATCTTAGCCAAGAATAATAAAAGTTATTATCGTTCTTAAATTGGCAGCTGCTATCAAAAGCCTGTGTCTTATTTCCCTTTTAGTAACACTGGCTAAATCAGAGAAACTGATAAAAGAATTTCATGATTGCAGCTTAGGGATTCTTTCCCACTTGACCAGAAGTACCCTATGTCCAAAAATGTCTGTAAATACTTTTTCTATATTCTTTGGCCAGTTGAATTGATATTTGAGATGAATGGCAAAAACATTTTGCATACATAGATAAGCAATGCAAATTTCCTGGATTGTTTTAGAGAAAAAAGCTCCGGTTATCTGATCGTTTCCATGCAGAAATAAGATTTACAGAAAAATTCTCATTATTATTATTCATGCTTGAATAAGTTCAAAAAAGAGATGTGGGGGATGTTGTTTCAATTCCAGGTGATTGTAGGAAGGACTGTCAGGATGGAAAGGCTAGTGTCTGCCATGGGCAAAGAAACACTTCTGGTTTTCATGTTCCCTTTGTCTTTGAGTGCAAGAGGCCATGAGGAGAGAGTGCCCTAAACATGGACCTTTTTTGACCATTGCAGCTGAGATGGAGAAGTGTTCAACCTTCTAGAAGGACTTCAGGACAAAGATATGTAATGAAAATAAGTCCAGGCTGGCTGTCCTTGTGGGCATCAGCTGCTGGCATCTGCATAGTTGTTGCTATGGAAATGGGAGAACAGGTGGAATGTTGCATTTCCTTGCGTGACACAGTCACTGGTGAATTCAAAGCCAGAGGGGTTTAGTAGAAAGAGTTTCACCTCCCTGCCAGATTAGGCAAAGGTGAGTGGGATGTTGTTTCAATTAGTGCTGATGTCAGGAAGGACTGTAAGGATGGAAAGGCTGGTGTTTGCCATGGGCAGGGAAACACATCTGGTTTTCATCTTCTCTTTCTCTGTGTGTGCCAGAAAAAGAGGACAGTGTGCCCTAACCTTGGACCCCTCCTGCCCTCTTCTGCTGAGATGGAGAAATGTTCCAGCTTTTTGAAGGACATCAGGACAAAGATATGTAATGAAAATAAGTCCAGGCTGGCTGTCCTTGTGGGCATCAGCTGCTGGCATCTGCATTGCTTCTGCCATGAGCATGGCACAGCAGGTAAAAGATGGCTTTTCCTTGTGTGACAGAGGAGCTCTTGACTTGACAGCTAGAGGGATGTAATAGAAAGAGCTGCAACCTCTGCCAGACATGGCAAAGGTGAGTGGGATGTTGTTTCAATTAGTGCTGATGTCAGGAAGGACTGTAAGGATGGAAAGGCTGGTGTTTGCCATGGGCAGGGAAACACATCTGGTTTTCATTTTCTCTTTCTCATTCAGTGCCAGATAAACAGGGGAGAGTATGCCCTCACCTTGTAACTCCCCTCCCCTCTTCTGCTGAGATGGTGAAATGTCCCAGCTTCTAGAAGGACATCAGGACAAAGATATGTAATGAAAATAAGTCCAGGCTGGCTGTCCTTGTGGGCATCAGCTGCTGGCATCTGCATTGCTGCTGGCATGAGCATGGCACAGCAGGTAAAAGATTGCTTTTCCATGAGTGACACAGGAGCTTTTCACTTGACAGCTGGAGGGATGCAATAGAAAGAGCTGCAACCTCTGCCAGACATGGCAAAGGTGAGTGGGATGTTGTTTCCATTGCTGCTGATGTCAGGATGGACTGTAAGGATGGAAAGGCTGGTGTTTGCCATGGGCAGGGAAACACATCTGGTTTTAACCTTCTCTTTGTGTTCCCGAAAAAGAGGAGAGTGTGCCTGCTACTTGGACCCCTCCTGCCCTCCTCGTCTGAGATGGTGAAATGTTCCAGCTTCTAGAAGGACATCAGGACAAAGATATGTAATGAAAATAAGTCCAGGCTGGCTGTCCTTGTGGGCATCAGCTGCTGGCATCTGCATTGCTGCTGCCATGAGCATGGCACAGCAGGTAAAAGATTGCTTTTCCATGTGTGACACAGGAGCTCTGTAGTTGAAAGCTAGAGGGATGCAAAAGAAAGAGCTGCAACCTCTGGCAGACATGGCAAAGGTGAGTGGGATGTTGTTTCAATTGGTGCTGATGTCAGGAAGGACTGTAAGGATGGAAAGGCTGGTGTTTGGCATGGGCAGGGAAACACATCTGGTTTTCATCTTCTCTTTGGGTGCCAGAAAAAGAGGAGAGTGTGCCAGCAACTTGGACCCCTCCTGCCCTCTTCTGCTGAGATGGTGAAATGTTCCAGCTTCTAGAAGGACATCAGGACAAAGATATGTAATGAAAATAAGTCCAGGCTGGCTTTCCTTGTGGGCATCAGCTGCTGGCATCTGCATTGCTGCTGCCATGAGCATGGCATATCAGGTAAAAGATTGCTTTTCCTTGTGTGACACAGGAGCTCTTGACTTGAAAGCAAGAGGGATGCAATAGAAAGAGCTGCAACCTCTGGCAGACATGGCAAAGGTGAGAGGGATGTTGTTTCAATTCGTGCTGATGTCAGGAAGGACTGTAAGGATGGAAAGGCTGGTGTTTGCCATGGACAGGGAAACACATCTGGTTTTCATTTTCTCTTTCTCTTTGAGAGCCAGATAAACAGGGGAGTGTGTGCCCTCACCTTGGAACTCTCCTACCCTCTGCTGCTCAGATAGAGAAATGTCCCAACTTCTAGAAGGACATCAGGACAAAGATATGTAATGAAAATAAGTCCAGGCTGGCTGTCCTTGTGGGCATCAGCTGCTGGCATCTGCATTGCTGCTGGCATGAGCATGGCACAGCAGGTAAAAGATTGCTTTTCCATGAGTGACACAGGAGCTCTTCACTTGACAGCTGGAGGGATGCAATAGAAAGAGCTGCAACCTCTGCCAGACATGGCAAAGATGAGTGGGATGTTGTTTCCATTGCTGCTGATGTCAGGATGGACTGTAAGGATGGAATGGCTGGTGTTTGGCATGGGCAGGGAAACACATCTGGTTTTAATCTTCTCTTTGTGTTCCAGAAAAAGAAGAGAGTGTGCCTGCAACTTGGACCCCTCCTGCCCTCTTCTGCTGAGATGGTGAAATGTTCCAGCTTCTAGAAGGACATCAGGACAAAGATATGTAATGAAAATAAGTCCAGGCTGGCTTTCCTTGTGGGCATCAGCTGCTGGCATCTGCATTGCTGCTGCCATGAGCATGGCACATCAGGTAAAAGATTGCTTTTCCTTGTGTGACACAGGAGCTCTTGACTTGAAAGCAAGAGGGATGCAATAGAAAGAGCTGCAACCTCTGCCAGACATGGCAAAGGTGAGAAGGATGTTGTTTCAATTAGTGCTGATGTCAGGAAGGACTGTAAGGATGGAAAGGCTGTTGTTTGCCATGGGCAGGGAAACACATCCGGTTTTCATTTTCTCTTTCTCTTTGAGTGCCAGATAAACAGGGGAGAGTGTGCCCTCACCTTGGTACTCTCCTGCCCTCTTCTGCTCAGAGGGAGAAATTTCCAAGCTTATAGAAGGACATCAGGACAAAGATATGTAATGAAAATAAGTCCAGGCTGGCTGTCCTTGTGGGCATCAGCTGCTGGCATCTGCATTGGTGTTGCCATGAGCATGGCACATCAGGTAAAAGATTGCTTTTCCTTGTGTGACACAGGAGCTCTTGACTTGAAAGCAAGAGGGATGCAATAGAAAGAGTTGCAACCTCTGCCAGACATGGCAAAGGTGAGTGGGATGTTGTTTCAATTAGTGCTGATATCAGGAAGGACTGTAAGGATGGAATGTCTGGTGTTTGCCATGGGCAGGGAAACATATCTGGTTTTCATTTTCTCTTTCTCTTTGAGAGCCAGATAAACAGGGGAGTGTGTGCCCTCACCTTGGAACTCTCCTACCCTCTGCTGCTCAGATAGAGAAATGTCCCAACTTCTAGAAGGACATCAGGACAAAGATATGTAATGAAAATAAGTCCAGGCTGGCTGTCCTTGTGGGCATCAGCTGCTGGCATCTGCATTGCTGCTGGCATGAGCATGGCACAGCAGGTAAAAGATTGCTTTTCCATGAGTGACACAGGAGCTCTTGACTTGACAGCTGGAGGGATGCAATAGAAAGAGCTGCAACCTCTGCCAGACATGGCAAAGGTAAGTGGGATTTTGTTTCAGTTGCTGCTGATGTCAGGAAGGACTGTAAGGATGGAAAGGTTGGTGTTTGGCATGGGCAGGGAAACACATTTGGTATTCATGTTCTGTTTGTGTTCCAGAAAAAGAGGAAAGTTTGCCTGCAACTTGGACCCATTCTGCCCTCTTCTGCTGAGATGGTGAAATGTTCCAGCTTCTAGAAGGACATCAGGACAAAGATATGTAATGAAAATAAGTCCAGGCTGGCTTTCCTTGTGGGCATCAGCTGCTGGCATCTGCATTGCTGCTGCCATGAGCATGGCACATCAGGTAAAAGATTGCTTTTCCTTGTGTGACACAGGAGCTCTTGACTTGAAAGCAAGAGGGATGCAATAGAAAGAGCTGCAACCTCTGGCAGACATGGCAAAGGTGAGAGGGATGTTGTTTCAATTCGTGCTGATGTCAGGAAGGACTGTAAGGATGGAAAGGCTGGTGTTTGGCATGGGCAGGGAAACACAGCTGGTTTTCATTTTCTCTTTCTCTTTGAGTGCCAGATAAACAGGGGAGAGTGTGCCCTCACCTTGGTACTCTCCTGCCCTCTTCTGCTCAGAGGGAGAAATTTCCAAGCTTATAGAAGGACATCAGGACAAAGATATGTAATGAAAATAAGTCCAGGCTGGCTGTCCTTGTGGGCATCAGCTGCTGGCATCTGCATTGCTGCTGGCATGAGCATGGCACAGCAGGTAAAAGATTGCTTTTCCTTGTGTGACACAGGAGCTCTTGACTTGAAAGCAAGAGGGATGCAATAGAAAGAGTTGCAACCTCTGCCAGACATGGCAAAGGTGAGTGGGATGTTGTTTCAATTAGTGCTGATATCAGGAAGGACTGTAAGGATGGAATGTCTGGTGTTTGCCATGGGCAGGGAAACATATCTGGTTTTCATTTTCTCTTTCTCTTTGAGAGCCAGATAAACAGGGGAGTGTGTGCCCTCACCTTGGAACTCTCCTACCCTCTGCTGCTCAGATAGAGAAATGTCCCAACTTCTAGAAGGACATCAGGACAAAGATATGTAATGAAAATAAGTCCAGGCTGGCTGTCCTTGTGGGCATCAGCTGCTGGCATCTGCATTGCTGCTGCCATGAGCATGGCACATCAGGTAAAAGATTGCTTTTCCATGTGTGACACAGGAGCTCTTGACTTGAAAGCAAGAGGGATGCAATAGAAAGAGCTGCAACCTCTGGCAGACATGGCAAAGGTGAGAGGGATGTTGTTTCAATTAGTGCTAATGTCAGGAAGGACTGTAAGGATGGAATGTCTGGTGTTTGGCATGGGCAGGGAAACACAGCTGGTTTTCATTTTCTCTTTCTCTTTGAGTGCCAGATAAACAGGGGAGAGTGTGCCCTCACCTTGGTACTCTCCTGCCCTCTTCTGCTGAGATGGTGAAATGTCCCAGCTTCTAGAAGGACATCAGGACAAAGATATGTAATGAAAATAAGTCCAGGCTGGCTGTCCTTGTGGGCATCAGCTGCTGGCATCTGCATTGCTGCTGGCATGAGCATGGCACAGCAGGTAAAAGATTGCTTTTCCATGAGTGACACAGGAGCTCTTCACTTGACAGCTGGAGGGATGCAATAGAAAGAGCTGCAACCTCTGCCAGACATGGCAAAGATGAGTGGGATGTTGTTTCCATTGCTGCTGATGTCAGGATGGACTGTAAGGATGGAATGGCTGGTGTTTGGCATGGGCAGGGAAACACATCTGGTTTTAATCTTCTCTTTGTGTTCCAGAAAAAGAAGAGAGTGTGCCTGCAACTTGGACCCCTCCTGCCCTCTTCTGCTGAGATGGTGAAATGTTCCAGCTTCTAGAAGGACATCAGGACAAAGATATGTAATGAAAATAAGTCCAGGCTGGCTGTCCTTGTGGGCATCAGCTGCTGGCATCTGCATTGCTGCTGCCATGAGCATGGCACATCAGGTAAAAGACTGCTTTTCCTTGTGTGACACAGGAGCTCTTGACTTGAAAGCAAGAGGGATGCAATAGAAAGAGCTGCAACCTCTGGCAGACATGGCAAAGGTGAGAGGGATGTTGTTTCAATTCGTGCTGATGTCAGGAAGGACTGTAAGGATGGAAAGGCTGGTGTTTGGCATGGGCAGGGAAACACATCTGGTTTTCATTTTCTCTTTCTCTTTGAGTGCCAGATAAACAGGGGAGAGTGTGCCCTCACCTTGGTACTCTCCTGCCCTCTTCTGCTCAGAGGGAGAAATTTCCAAGCTTCTAGAAGGACATCAGGACAAAGATATGTAATGAAAATAAGTCCAGGCTGGCTGTCCTTGTGGGCATCAGCTGCTGGCATCTGCATTGCTGCTGCCATGAGCATGGCACATCAGGTAAAAGATTGCTTTTCCTTGTGTGACACAGGAGCTCTTGACTTGAAAGCTAGAGGGATGCAATAGAAAGAGCTGCAACCTCTGCCAGACATGGCAAAGATGAGTGGGATGTTGTTTCCATTGCTGCTGATGTCGGGAAGGACTGTAAGGATGGAAAGGCTGATGTTTGCCATGGGCAGGGAAACACATCTGTTTTCATTTTGTCTTAATTTTTCAGTGCTAGATAAATGGAGGAGTGTGTGCCCTCACCTTGGACCCCTCCTGGCCTCTTCTGCTGAGATGGAGAAATGTCCCAGCTTCTAGAAGGACATCAGGACAAAGATATGTAATGAAAATAAGTCCAGGCTGGCTGTCCTTGTGGGCATCAGCTGCTGGCATCTGGACTTCTGCTGCCATGAGCATGGCACAGCAGGTAAAAGATTGCTTTTCCTTGTGTGACACAGGAGCTCTTGACTTGAAAGCAAGAGGGATGCAATAGAAAGAGCTGCAACCTCTGCCAGACATGGCAAAGGTGAGTGGGATGTTGTTTCAATTAGTGCTGATGTCAGGAAGGACTGTAAGGATGGAATGTCTGGTGTTTGGCATGGGCAGGGAAACATATCTGGTTTTCATTTTCTCGTTCTCTTTGAGAGCTAGATAAACAGGGGAGTGTGTGCCCTCACCTTGCAACTCTCCTGCCCTCTTCTGTTCAGAGGGAGAGCTTTCCAAGCTTCTAGAAGGACATCAGGACAAAGATATGTAATGAAAATAAGTCCAGGCTGGCTGTCCTTGTGGGCATCAGCTGCTGGCATCTGCATTGCTGCTGGCATGAGCATGGCACAGCAGGTAAAAGATTGCTTTTCCTTGTGTGACACAGGAGCTCTTGACTTGAAAGCAAGAGGGATGCAATAGAAAGAGCTGCAACCTCTGCCAGACATGGCAAAGGTGAGTTGGATGTTGTTTCAATTAGTGCTGATATCAGGAAGGACTGTAAGGATGGAATGTCTGGTGTTTGCCATGGACAGGGAAACACATCTGGTTTTCATTTTCTCTTTCTCTTTGAGAGCCAGATAAACAGGGGAGTGTGTGCCCTCACCTTGGAACTCTCCTACCCTCTGCTGCTCAGATAGAGAAATGTCCCAACTTCTAGAAGGACATCAGGACAAAGATATGTAATGAAAATAAGTCCAGGCTGGCTGTCCTTGTGGGCATCAGCTGCTGGCATCTGCATTGCTGCTGGCATGAGCATGGCACAGCAGGTAAAAGATTGCTTTTCCATGAGTGACACAGGAGCTCTTCACTTGACAGCTGGAGGGATGCAATAGAAAGAGCTGCAACCTCTGCCAGACATGGCAAAGATGAGTGGGATGTTGTTTCCATTGCTGCTGATGTCAGGATGGACTGTAAGGATGGAATGGCTGGTGTTTGGCATGGGCAGGGAAACACATCTGGTTTTAATCTTCTCTTTGTGTTCCAGAAAAAGAAGAGAGTGTGCCTGCAACTTGGACCCCTCCTGCCCTCTTCTGCTGAGATGGTGAAATGTTCCAGCTTCTAGAAGGACATCAGGACAAAGATATGTAATGAAAATAAGTCCAGGCTGGCTTTCCTTGTGGGCATCAGCTGCTGGCATCTGCATTGCTGCTGCCATGAGCATGGCACATCAGGTAAAAGATTGCTTTTCCTTGTGTGACACAGGAGCTCTTGACTTGAAAGCAAGAGGGATGCAATAGAAAGAGCTGCAACCTCTGCCAGACATGGCAAAGGTGAGAAGGATGTTGTTTCAATTAGTGCTGATGTCAGGAAGGACTGTAAGGATGGAAAGGCTGTTGTTTGCCATGGGCAGGGAAACACATCCGGTTTTCATTTTCTCTTTCTCTTTGAGTGCCAGATAAACAGGGGAGAGTGTGCCCTCACCTTGGTACTCTCCTGCCCTCTTCTGCTCAGAGGGAGAAATTTCCAAGCTTATAGAAGGACATCAGGAGAAAGATATGTAATGAAAATAAGTCCAGGCTGGCTGTCCTTGTGGGCATCAGCTGCTGGCATCTGCATTGCTGCTGCCATGAGCATGGCACATCAGGTAAAAGATTGCTTTTCCTTGTGTGACACAGGAGCTCTTGACTTGAAAGCTAGGTGGATGCAATAGAAAGAGTTGCAACCTCTGCCAGACATGGCAAAGGTGAGTGGGATGTTGTTTCAATTAGTGCTGATGTCAGGAAGGACTGTAAGGATGGAAAGGCTGGTGTTTGCCATGGGCAGGGAAACACAGCTGGTTTTCATCTTCTCTTTGTATGCGAGAAAAAGAGGAGAGTGTGCCTGCAACTTGGACCCCTCCTGCCCTCTTCTGCTGAGATGGTGAAATGCCCAGCTTCTAGAAGGACATCAGGACAAAGATATGTAATGAAAATGAGTCCAGGCTGGCTGTCCTTGTGGGCATCAGCTGCTGACATCTGCATTGGTTTTGAAATGAGCATGGCACAGCAGGTAACAGATTGCTTTTCTTTGTGTGACACAGGAGCTCTGTAGTTGAAAGCTAGAGGGATGCAAAAGAAAGAGCTGCAACCTCTGCCAGACATGGCAAAGGTGAGTGGGATGTTGTTTCCATTGCTGCTGATGTCAGGAAGGACTGTAAGGATG
This sequence comes from Phasianus colchicus, assembly GCF_987193195.1. Classification (NCBI taxonomy): domain Eukaryota; kingdom Metazoa; phylum Chordata; class Aves; order Galliformes; family Phasianidae; genus Phasianus; species Phasianus colchicus. The sequence continues at coordinate 3,309,052 of NC_143476.1, forward strand.
GAAAGGCTGGTGTTTGCCATGGGCAGGGAAACACATCTGGTTTTCACTTTCTCTTTCTCTTTGAGTGCCATATATACAGGGGAGAGTGTGCCCTCACCGTGGATCTCTCATGCCCTCTGCTGCTCAGAGGGAGAAATTTTCAAGCCTCTAGAAGGACATCAAGACAAAGATATGTATTGAAAATAAGTCCAGGCTGGCTGTCCTTGTGGGCATCAGCTGCTGGCATCTGCATTGCTGCTGCCATGAGCATGGCACAGCAGGTAAAAGATTGCTTTTCCTTGTGTGACACAGGAGCTCTTGACTTGAAAGCTAGAGGGATGCAATAGGAAGAGCTGCAGCCTCTGCCAGACATGGCAAAGGTGAGTGGGATGTTGTTTCAATTAGTGCTGATGTCAGGAAGGACTGTAAGGATGGAAAAAACATCCTTCCCTAGACAGAGCATCGCTGTCCTGAATGTTCTGAATTCAGTGCTGATGTCCGAATTAATTGCAAGGTATCAATCTAACACTGAATTTTTTTTGCCAGAGGAGATGAGGGCTGTGCTACCCATCATTTCATTAATTCTGAGTAACTTTCTGTTTGCCTTTACCAAGGTCTGCTGTAACATTCGTGGTATCAGTAATGTCTGTCTGGAATCATTGTGAGGGTCTGAGATCTGATTTTTTTCTTTCTGGAGGGACCACTGAAATGAAAATTCAGACATGTAAGGAATAAACACAATTAATAGGCATTTCTGATCAGAGTGGAGTCACTTCTTGTATTCAGAATCACAGATTCATCAAATTTTGTCATTTGTATTTGTGAACCTCAATTTCACAACACCAAGAGGTTATTCTAGATTTGGTATCTTGCAACTTTGTATATAACTACATCACTGTAACCATAAATGTCTAGGAGCATGGAGATGGAGAAATTAATCTTCCTGTAATTCTCTGTACTGCAGCCCCGTGGTTGTCAACACCTAATGCAATATTGAAATTTCAGTTGAGAAATTGAAAGCTGTCCCTAACAAAAAAACATCTGCATTTGTTATTGAAATCACACTAAGGATCAAGAAATCCAAATGCTTCTAGCATAACCACGATTACAGGTAGTGTTTAGACAAGCTCTTACAGGAAAACCATGAACACAAGGCTAAAGAGAGACTAAGTGATGCACTCTGCAGGAAGATCTGATCTGATTACAGATGCTGTGCTTTAAGTACCCCTTATCATATCTCTTTTTCACTGTTGTGCAGGGGTTGGACTCAGTGATCTCTGGAGGCTGGAGATGCTGTTTGCTAATGGCAGATGGAGAGAGGAAAAGCAAGTCCAAGGCATGCTGTGCATAGCCACCACATGGCATCTGCACCATTTCCCCCTGCACCAAGGAGGAGCAGCTCACAAGCTTGGCCTGGGCCAGGGAAGGGAGCAGACAAACATCTGGACCGACCCCAAACGAGCTGGTTCTGCAGGTTGGGTGTCTTCTGCTGCTTGTCTCACATCCTGCTGCTCAGCAGTAGATTTGTTCCTGCTCAGTGCTAACAGGAAACTCACACAGCATTTCTGTTTCAGCTGTGCCAGCGCTTTGATCCCTTGCTGCTTGGATGGGGCGTTTGAAGAAGGATGCCTGTGCTGATGTCCAGCCAGGCTTTGGGGATGAGTCTCCACACCAGGGTACGACTGACAGGACTGAGGGTTGGGGATCCAGCCAGGTCGAGTCCAGAGTGCTTTGCTCTTGTTCTTAGTGCTTGTTTTTGCTCAGGAGGGCAGGAGGTGAACCTCGTGAACCCATGCCTGCAGACGGGGTTTGCAGAGAAAGAGGTCCTGCAGGCCTTGTGTGACAGCCACGGAACTGCAGCGAGGCTGCATCAGTGTAAAACACCAGAGATCCATGGAGGTGTGAAGGGGAGCTGTGGGCTGCAGTCACGCAGGAAGGGATGTGCATGCTCGGGGTTTGGTTGTTGTGTGTGTGTTAAGTGACTGTGATACCACTGCTGGGTCAGTGTGAGTGTACGGAACAAGTGTGACAGCCTTTTTGATGGAGCCCTGTGAAAGGAGTCCTATGGACTTGAGATCCAACTATCAGCCCGTGGGCATCATCCAGGAGTTGGGGTAGGGGATGAGGCAAGGGAAGTTGGGCTGAGAAAGGGATAAAGCAGTCTGGCAGTAGTTCTGTGTTTCTCCCATCTCCTGCTTTATTTCCTTCCAGGTGAAATAGATGGGTGCTGCAACATGCCCTTGAATGTAACAAAACCCACTCTAGTGTGGATTTGACATGGGCCCAGCACTGCAAGGTACGCTGCTGGGAGGAAGCGTCCATCTGGCTGAGGGCAGGAAGGCCCTCCAGAGGGATGCACTGAGGCCAGTTGTGCGAGGCTCAACAAGAGCAAGCGCCAGGTCCTGCGCTTTGGTCATGACGACCCCGTGCCAGCTTCTCCAGGATTTGGCTGGGGTAGAATTCCAAGCAGCCCCTGATTCCAGAACGTTGGGCTGGGCTGTTGGAATCTTCTGCCCTTGTGACTGGTCTTGCCTCCCCACCCTGTCCGTCGTGGTGGAGCAGCCTGGTGGCCCTCAGTGATGTCATAAGGGCTAGAATGAGGGGAGGAGCAGTGCGTGCTGCGTCCCTTCATTGGAGCGCTGGAGCTCTGACTGAGCAGCTCGCTTGTTGCACTTGTGCACCGACTGCGTCCCTTTGTCTTCACACCGTCCTGTGCAGCACCTTGTAGGTGAGCTGAGACAGTGTGGGAGAGACGGGGGGACAGTGAGTGCTGAGAACTGCTGGCTGGCGGAGCTCATAGGATCACATTATCTCCATCAGCAGAGGGGTGGCCATGAGGGACAGGGAGGTGATCGTCCCCCCCTGCTCTGCTCTTGTGAGGCCCCAGCTGCAGTACAGTGTCCAGAAAGACAGGGAGCTGCTGGAGAGGGTCCAGAGGCGAGCCACAGAGATGATCAGGGGACAGGAGCACCTCCCCTGCAAAGACAGGCTGAGGGAGCTGGGCTTGTTCAGCCTGGAGAAATGAAGGCTGTGGGGTGACCTCATGGCAGCCTTCAGTACCTAAAGGGAGCCTAAAAAGAGGAGGGGAATCAACTCTTTGACAGGGTAGATAACAGCAGGACAAGGGGAAATGGTTTTAAGTTGAAAACTTAACTCTTTAAGTTGAAGGAGGGCAGATTTTGGTTTTTCCCTCGTAGTCTTTGCTAAACCGTGGAAGCAAACTGACCTGCTCTTTCTCTCTCCTCTCTCCACCCTCTGCCTGCTATCCTGGTGCAGCTTTTGCTCGTGGAAGATCAGAGCAAAGTGACAAGGAACGGCTGCGGATTCGTGAGATTTCTCTCCCTCGTTCTGATCTCTTGCCAGGTACCTGCCATGCTTTGTCCCCCCACATGCTTTAGCAGCCCGTGACGCCCCGTGTTTAGTAACACAGCCTCATCCAGCTTTGATGGGACGCTGGTCACGTGTGGGTTTTCTCCACGTGCTCTGCAGCTCCGCCCTCAGAAGGATGCTGTCTGTGGTGCTGTGACCAGCTGGTCTACAGGAAACCAATCCCTTAGGCAAAGAGTCCCAGCCCCAGCTTGTGCAGAGCTGCACAGCATCACCAGGGACACCAGCAGGCGTGCTTGGGCTGTGTGAGTGTGCCCGACAGCTGTAGGGAGCACAGCAGAGATGTGAACAGAGAAAATAAAAGTGTGTTTCTTTTCAGTTCCAGCTTGTCACACCTACGCTGATGGCTGTGGCGTGCAGCGAGATCAGCTGTGGGCCTGACCTGGCATGGACAGAGGTAGAGTATGAAGCTCTGATTGGTCTTTGTTCCCTGACTGCAGCCAGCAGAGTGAGCTGCAGATGTGCTCTCCTGCTTTCCAAGAGAGCTCCTCTGTGGCAAGACAGTAGTGCAAGAGTGGCAAGTTTATAAAAGTACCAGAGCCATCTCGGCTGTGGGGTTTGTCCTCTACTGACTTTTCCCTTGAAATGGCTGCAGAAACAACAATCATTCTCTGCTCTGTTTGGCCTCGCTGTTGGTTGGACTGCTCAAGAGAGCTGCTTGGTGCTTGCAATGGCACTGTTTGCACCTTGTAACTGCAGCCGTAGCTTTGGTTTCCCTCTTCACGGTCTCCTAGCATCTGAAACAGTCAGCCTTCCTGCACAAAGAGCGCAGGAAAGGATGTGGCAAAATACACAAGGCCACCTGTCTGCGTCAGTGCCATTGCTGATTAGTCTGGATGGGGAGAGATGCATCTTTGCTGGCGTGTGCCTGCTGCACACCAGGGAGAGAAACAGCCGTTATTAGACTTGCAGTTCCTTCTGAAGTGCCCATGATAAGGACCGAGTGCATTTCCTGCAGCTTTCTCTGCAGATGTGCGCCTCACCTTGAAATCCTCCTTGTTGGTTCCCAGCTCCTCACCGTGGCCTGTGCTCTCTGTTTCAGGCTGAGAACAAGGGGAAGCCCCTGCTGGACCATGAGGTGGCACCTGTGAATGTTCCAGCTATTGCTGCTGCCCATGCTATTAAGAGATACGTTGCCCAGGCAGCGGATGAACTCTCCTTTGAGGTAAGCAGTTCAAGGCGTTCCTTGTTGCTCAATTTTACAATGGCAAATGTCTTCAGAGCTGCACTGGTGCAAGTGCTCTCAGGCTCGGCGATGTTTGGCAGTGCAGAAGAATGCAGACATTTGAGCTGTGCTTTCCTCCCAGCTGTGCTGAAGCTGGGATTGACGTTGCAATCTCTTGCAGGTCGGAGACATCGTGTGTGTCATCGACATGCCACCAAAGGAGCTGACTCCCTGGTGGAGAGGCAAGCTCGGCTTCCAGGTAGGCACAAGCTTCAGACTGGAGAGTGCAACTGCAGTAAAGGCAGGAATCTTAGCTTAGAGCTGCTCTGCATGCACAGGATGCCTAATGGACGTAAACAGTTTCCCTGTGTCGGTGTCAGAGGACCTTGCCGTTGGCTGCAAATGTTGAAAAATTATTACCTTTATGCTTTGAACTATGGCCATTTTCTGCTGGATAGTCTTATGGAACGTCAGGCAAGCACGTTCCGAGGGAAATGTTATGTGGCTTTTGGTTTAACAGTTCAGACCTGAGAAGTGCTGCATGCAATAGTTGGCTTCTCTTCTTGTTACAGGTTGGATTTTTCCCAGGGGAGTGTGTGGAACTGATTAATAAGAACATTCCTGAGGCACTCATCAACTCTGTGCCAAAGCCAGGTAGGGATGTTACATTTGATGGTGTGGGGAAGCAAAATGAAGTCTTTTTGGGGGTGCGTTCCATGTTTAGTACCTCCTTTATCCATCCCACATTGTCCTCTGGGTTGATGATTCTTCATGCACACCATGGGGCAGAGATTTGGCCCAATCCTCCTGTGTTTATGATTGGACTTGGGGAAACTATAGAATCTTCATAGAATGGCTTCGGATGGTAGGGTCCTTAAGGATCCTCAAGCTTCCACTTCCTTGCATCAGGATGGTCTCCCAGCCCCCACAGTTAATGTGAGACTAGACCAGGCTGCCCAGGGCCCCATCCAACCTGGCCTTGGGCTCCTCCAGAGATGGGGAAAATCCCTTTTTGTATGTACTGGTTGGTAATGTTCTTCCCGTTCTGACGTGCTCTGTAGAATGTGCTGTGCTCGGCCTCGTCCAACGGAGCCAGACCTGAAATGACCTGGTTTCTTCCTTTTGTTGTGCAGTGCCCAAGAAACGCAGCAAGATCCTCACCTTCCTTCGTTCCTTGGTGAAGGCCCGCCCAAAGAAACCGACCGAGCGGGAGGTGGAGAAGGAAAGGGTGTTTGGCGGTGACCTGGGAGAGCATCTTCTCCACTCCGGTCGTGATGGTAAGGAGCTGCCCATTCCTGAGATCTTCCTCTGCTGGGCATCTAAAGAAGATGAAAGGGAGCTCATATCTAGCAGGGGGCAGGCTGATAGCCGTGGAGACACGTGTAATGGGAGTTGATGGCTGAAGGATCAAGTGAGGCGGATGCTCCTAAGAGACAAGCACATCTGTATTTGCTTCAGCCAAGCCTGGCTGGGCTTAGTGGATGGGATGTGAAGCACAGCCTGCAGCACGATTGAATCAGGAGCTCCACTGACGGCTGGCACGTGTTCTTCAGTCCCCCAGGTCCTCCAGAGCTGCGCTGAGTTCATTGAGCAGCACGGCGTGGTGCAGGGGATATACCGCCTGTCCGGCGTCGCGTCCAACATCCAGAGACTGCGGTAAGAGTGCTGCGACTGACACAGCCTGAGTGCATCTGGTGTGGCTTTGGGCTTGCCTTCCTCTCGCTCAACCGGGTTTGCGTCCCTCTCTCCAGGCAGGAATTTGAGTCGGAGCAGATTCCTGAGCTCACCGTCCGTGACATTCACAGCGTGAGCTCCCTCTGCAAGATGTACTTCAGGGAGCTCCCGAACTCTCTGCTCACCCACCAGCTGTACGGCAAGTTCTCGGTAAGCACAAGGCCACGTCTTTCATTTCCCTCTTCCTGGGCCTCTTGGCAGATGGCTGCAGCCGTGCCCCAGCTCGGAGGCCCTTTTGCTGTCAGCCCCACGAGGTTTACTCGCAGTGGTGTACTAGCCTGATTGGTGTCTCGCTCCCTTTCTGCACTACTCCAGGATGCTGTTGGTGCCGCTACAGAGGAGGAGCGGCTGCTCAGAATGCAGGACGTCATCCAGCAGCTGCCCGCTCCTCACTACAGGTCAGTGCTGCCCTCAGCCTGCTGAGCTCAGCCCTGCTGCATTGCAGAGGGCAACGATGCGGTTCCAGCCTTTGTCTTTCTGAATTGCAGCACGTATTGCATGTTGGTGCTGAACGTTTGCCTCTCTTGTTTTCCAGGACACTGGAGTACCTGATGAGACACTTGGCGTGTCTGGCTGGGAGCTCCAGTATAACAAACATGCATGCCAAGAACCTAGCCATTGTGTGGGCTCCAAACCTCTTAAGGTAAACTTCTGGTTCTGTTTCAACACAACGCTTCATCTGTTCTCCAGAAAAAAAAACAGTCCTCCCTTTTTCTCCATCAAATGTGCTCTTCTTCTGTAAAATCTGTGGGTGACAGAAGCACAGGAGCCTGGGCTGTTCTCCAACCCCACGGGCACAATGTCTAGGTGACAATTTCTGCAGTCTTGTTGAGATGGGACTGACGTGTCCTTGATCATCCAGGGGAATTTCTGCAGTGGCATCACTGATTGCCCACTGCAGAAGTCTCCAGAGCCTCAGCTGACAGCTTTTGGCTGCAACAATTCAGACTCGGGGAAACGGTCTTGGAGAAATGACTTCTAAAATCTGCCTTTTCTACAGATCACAGCAGTACGAGTCTGCCTGCGCCAGCGGAAGAGCTGCCTGCATGGAGCTGCAGACGCAGTCGGATGTGGTGGAATTTCTCATCAACCACACAGACGTCCTCTTCTGCTCCAAATCCGGAGCAGACATCGCAGATGCAGCAGGTGAGTGTCTTCCTCAATTAGCTTGATCTTGACCTGACACCTTGACCAAATGCAGGCCTTCTCCGGGACCTCTGAGATACTCTTTTACCATCAAGGGGACTACAGACCTCTGGGCTTTCATTAGGGTGTGGCATCCTGTTGCTGGATGCTGAGAATGTCCAAGCCCAAACTTCACAAGGAGGAAACCGTCATTATTATGGTTTGCACGCAGGAAAAGCTTGATGCAAGTGTGGCAGCGAAGCTTTCTCAGTTCCCTGCCCCTTTTATCTAGGGGTGAGATCTCTTAATGATGACCATGTCCTTTGCCATAAACAGACTTCTGCCCACATGGTTATTTTGAGCTCCTCTTCTTCCAGTGGCTCGGATAAGCAAGCCTGAGAAAAATACAGCACCTCCCCCAGAACTGTGGTGGCTGTGCTGCTGCTTTCTGATCCTCGCTCTTACCTGTGGTTTTCCCTGACAGGGCACAATTCTCTCCCAGGGCCCAAGTCTGTGGGAGTCTCTTCTGCTGCCACAAAGCTGCTCAGCCTGGAGGAGGCACAGGCACAGAGGCGAGGCCACAGCACCTCTTCTGTGGTAACAGAGAGCAGCCACGACATTGAAGTGGAAGAAAGCCCTGCAGCTGGGCAGGGCAAATTCCACACCGTCGTTGACTTTCCATCTGACAGGTAAAGAGGACTTTCTTTTCCAGCACCTAGCATCATTGTTTGGGTGGGTTTTTGTTTTTTTCTGCAGAAACCAGGCAGTGCTAGGAACAAGCAACTGCTGCCAAGAGCTCAGTGCTGCTCTTCCCTCACCCTGCACCACGCACGACTCACAGCATTGGCTGTTTTCTCTCTCCAGGCAAAATCCACCCAGCAACAGTGAGGAATCACCAGCTAGCAGTTGGTGTTGCTGCTTCAGCCTCAGGAAGCCATCCTCTGGCAGCAAACGCCAACTGCAGCGCAATGCCAGGCAGCCCTCAGAAACAGCAGTGGTAGTCCTGGCAGGTAAGGGTGCAAATGCAGCTTCCAAATCCCTGCTTTTCAGGAACATAGAATTCAAGTTTGCTCTGCACTTGTATCTCCTTCTGCCATTCCAGCCCCTGCCTAACGTCTTCAGTACACCTCTGATCAACCACTGTCATAATTCAGCTTGTGAAAGTTTGACACTAACCCCTGTGTATCCTTTCTAGGTGAATCGAGCCCTTGCCAACCCACAAGATCCAGGGCAAGTAGCAAGGAAGCTCTGTGTGCTTCCATCAGTGGAGAGCTCTTAGGAAGCACAAATTGCTGCAGTTCCAACAGCAGCCTTCCACATGAAAACAATGATGGAGAGAAGGAGCTCATCGAAGTCCATGCCCTCATTACACCTGGCTCTGCTGAAGTTGCTGACCTGGGCCTGCAAGACACCACAGTCACCAGCCTGGATTGTAACGAGGAGTCTCTGCAGTGCAGCCCATCTGAAGCACAGTGTGAGTGCCCCGACAGCAGCACCTCCATGCAGGAGCAGGTCAGCATCAGTGAGGAGGAGCAGAGCCTCTTGCAGGGGGACTTTCAATCAGGCCTCCAGTCTCAGGCACAGGACAGCAGCACTGAGAGCTCTGAGCCACTCTCTCCATGACAAGACAGGATGAGTCCCATCTTCACCGTGGACCTCTCACACCCTCCTGTCCTTTATTTAATAATAAAAGCACACTCGTGCTCAACCAACGCCTTGACTGCCTCCAGAGTCTTCATTCACACGGACTGGGATGAATGCAGCACACAGCAAGGCACCCCAGCTTGCAATGCTGTGGCCGTGGGGTGCGTGCAGCACAGCTCCGGGTTTGTTCCTGTTTTGTCTGGCTTTGGGATGTCTGCAGGGGGAGCTCTGCTACCATTTGGCATGGTAGCAAATAATCTCTCGCATCCTGGATGCTGCTCATGATACTCCCAAGCTTCCTGGCTGTGGCTTTGTGATGCTTTTCAGGGCTTTCTGATGCATTTCCATGCCTTGGCTGTTCTTTAACACCTCTCTCCTCCCATCATGTCCTTTCCTGGCTCCCATCTACGAACTGGCCCTGCAGATCATCTCCAGACCTGTCATCAGCACACTGCGTCAGGAGAAGCTCCCCCTGGCCAACGTCAGGCAGTACTGCTTGGTCTGCAGCTCAGTGGCCATTTCCCTTTTAGGCGGCTCCTGCAGAAGAATCAAGCAGCAGAACCTTTTGCTCACCCTGCAGCACAAAGATGCTACGAAAGCAGAAACAACCTGGGAATCTCTGGTTTGCAAGACTTCACAGACACTTATTGACTGTGTCTGATGGTTCCCTCCCATCCTTGATTTCCTTCTCCCCTTCTCCACGTCTGATCCCACTGCTGAGCCATGATCAAGCTGCCCAGTGTGGCAGAGCATCGTGCAGAGCCGTGCTGGCACCTCCTCCCCTTCCTCTCCTGCAGCTCAGCGTGCAACCTGAGCAAGTTTTTTTCTGAGAAAGTGACCAGCTCTTTTCCATCCCTTTGCCCCTACAAACAGTTGTCCAGAGCATCTCGTCCAAGAATTCCTGGAACAGCCTGCAGCTGGCTCTCCTGAAGTTCAGGCTCCTGCCTTTGCTTCCTGCTAGGCCCGCATTCCTTGAGATCACCAACTCAAGGAGGGCATGGTCACTGCAGCCCTGACCGCCTCCTGTCGTAACCCCTGGTGTGCACCATGTCCAGCAATGCTTCCCTTCTGCTTGCTGTGCCCAATGCCTGCACCACAGAGTGATTCTCACTGCACTCCAGGAGTCTGTCAGATTGCTTGCAGCCAGCCATGCTGATTTCCCAGACTGACTGGAATCCCCCATCAGGATGAGAGTCAGTGAGTGCGATGCTTCTGCTGGCTGCAGTAAGCAGCTCCCACCAACAGGCTCTCTTTCCAGGCGGCTGTAGCAGACCCTCACCTCCAGAAGCCCTGCACTGCTGCACTTCCTAATTTTACCCACAAGTTCACAACCTGCTCATGGCTCTTCTGAGTTCTTTGCACTCAACTTCTCATCACAGGGGGCAAATCCCTTGCCTTCCAGAATTCCATAGTATCAATTGTGTCTGCTAATGTCAGGATTTTTTTTCTTTCTTTTCTTTTTCCATTTTCTAGGTAGGAAAATGAATTTCTGAGCCAGGAGAAGCAGAAGTGAAACAGTCTTCCTGGCACTGCTCAGGTTGCAGGAGTTGCCAAGTGCTCCTCAGGTAATGTGTGCTGAAGAGCTGACCTTGGTGGCAGGGGCTGTGGCTGCATTTTGTGCCTGTCATGCGGGAATCCAAGAAAGCCTATTCAGAGCAGGAGCTGCAGAGCGAGATAAACATCACGAGAAGGTAAGGCTGAGAAGCAAGGACACCTCCAGAAAGAAGAGAAAAACTGAGTCAAGTGAGCTGCGTGACGGCCGTGTGATGCTGACCATGATTGGAGGAAGAGCGCATGGCTGGGAATGACTGATGGCTCTGGTTGGATGGGTGCCTGTGTGCACAGAGTTAAGGAGTGTTTGTGGGATGTTTTGCTGGCATCTAACGGCTGTAAGGGGAAGTCAAGAGAGAAAACTTGTGAATGCATAGAAGGGATGTTAAAATCTGGAACAGACTGTTTGGATCATTCACAGCTGAGTCCAGATTGCCACACTGCCAGAACCTGGGGCCTAGGATTTTCCTTTAAGAGTGCCAACTGCTCATTTTGAATGATAAAAAGTAACACTGATAGAAGCTTCCCTCCTTGCATTAGAATAAGGCATTGATATTTGATGTTTCTGTCTTTCCATTCCTTTAGCAGCCTGGGTGTTGATGCAGCTGCATGCATCTGCTGCCCTCTCCTTCTGTTTTGTGTAAAAGAACAGTAAAATATGCAATCAGTGTGAGATCTTTCTGAAGTATTTTACTTTATTTGCCCCTAGGCTGCAATGGCTGGGAAATGGCAGTGTCACCCAGGAGCCCACACGGCGACCTGATGTCTCATTGTTGGGGTCTATTGGAAACCACCACGATGACAAAAGAATGCCTGGGATTCCTCCGGCCCAAATGCCAAACCTTGCACTTGGCTGTGCTGAACCTCATGAGGTTCACCCAGGCCCACCTCTCAAGTCTGCTGAGCTCAAACAGATGTCATTTTTCTCGTGTCCTTCCATTCCGAGTCCATCTGTTCCCCAAAGCAAAAGAATTTGGAGGGAACCACCGACAGTTATGTGAGCGATTTCAGCGTCTATTTCTGATCCTGGCAACAACTTCAGAGGTCACACTTAATTTACGGTGCCCGTTGTAATTCTGACCAAGGCTGCAGTTGCAGCTGACTTCCCAAGGCTGCAAGACGTGGTGGTGACACAGCCTTGTGCTTCTGCATTGGTGCTCATCCCACGTTTCCTTTCTCTGTCTCGCAGGTCAGCTCCTGCTGGAAGCAGATGGTATCCCAGTATCATCACGAATCACGATAGGATTACAATGTGTCCTCATACAAACGCAGCCATTTCTATCTGAGTGCAAAGGCTGTCCGGAAAGCATCTTTGAGGTCTCTCACACGAAACCACTGCTGTCCGTGTGGGATCTGACTCATTAGGGTATAGGGGTTAGGAACCACAGGCTGTCTTTTGAGAACGGGTTCAGTCACTTCCTTACATCTTGCACCAGCCGATACGTGCCGTCTGCCTTCCGTGCCGACAGGATTGGGGTGTTATAAGGCCACAGACAAGGTTCCAGAAGACATCCTTAACCAGTGTCTGTGTTACAGCTTTTAGACCCACTCTCCCTTCTAAGGCTATGGGATATTGTTGCTGTTTCACAGCTCCACTCCCTCCTTGGGCAGTTATTTGTAAGGGAAAATTGTGAGTCCACCCCGATTTCCTTCCCCTGCCCACACCTTTGGATTCATTTCTTCTTCATCACAGCTGTTAACACATTCATTGACACCTGACATCTGTTTCACAGACTTACAGCTGTAATCTTCATTTAACTGTTAAATCTCTCCCCCATAAATCGGTCCCTGCTTCAGGCACAGAGAACAATTGTCCTGCAACTATTTTATCTTTCCATTTTAGTTCTGTGGTCTCCAAGAGTGGAGCTGTCATTTCTGATCCCTCAGCCCCCCTCCCAAGCCTGCTCATGGCTGTAACACTCCAGCAAGGACAGCCTCAGGACCCGGAGGATGCATTTTCTGGCATTCCTGCATGGCAGCTTGTCGAATCATTCCCCTTTCCTCCCTGTTAAACAACATACTCAGGATGGACATCATCTCGTCCCATGGGTAAAAGTCTGGCCCCAAGAATTGATCACACTGCTCTGCTAATCCAATAGGATCTTCCATGGAAGATTTCATTTCCCTTTTAAAATCTCTCCCCTCTCCACTATGAGTGGGGCATGTCAATTTATTCCTGTTAATCCTGGAATGGCACTGACAGCTTAGAGCAAAGAGATGCTCTTTCTGCAGTGTCCTGCTTGCCTGCTCCTCCCTGGAGGACCACATGCCACAGATGTGCACTGTGCCATGGAAATAGCAGGAAAAGAGCACGAGAAGGCACTCCTCACCGTGCCATGGGGGAAGGAACAGTGCTTTGTCGTGTGTGTGTCCTTTTCTGCATGTGTGCAGCAGTAGAACACCACGTTTCCTGCAGTGCTCTGGAACCCAACTTTCCTTTCACCTGGCTGCTGCTGGGTGTCCAGGAAGTTATGCACAACAGCCACATCCAGATACACGTCTGGTACCTCTGAACTAGCTAATGCTGTAGGATGGAATGTTGTTTCTGCACTGGCTATCAAATGTGGGATTGGACAGAAGCAGTACAGCACCATGTGTTTTGTAATTTGCCCTTAGAAACAGTTTGAAAAAGTAGAAAGACTTTATTAGTATTAGTAAAAAGAAGTTATTTCATAACATATTTTAGAAATACAGTTGTTCAATCATGTGATCAGTTCTCACTTACAGAACTGTAATAGTTACAAATTGCATGGGTATAGTATTAAGGACCAGAAAGCATGTTGTAAGGCCATTCTGTTTGGATAGGAGAAGCTCAGCAAAAGAAAAACAGACTCCCAAGAAGCCAGGGCCTCCACACAAGGCCGAACTGACTCACTCTGTGGGCAGGTTGGGATGCAACAGGCAGGCATCAAGAGACTCCCCTCTGTCCTCCTTCCAAACTTCTCTCTCTTCAGGGATGAGCAGCTGTCCAGAAATAGTGGCCAAGTGTTGATAAGCAGCTGTCAGACGTTCAATAATTAGCAGTATACCTGCTGAGCTAGCAACAATTGGTGTTTAGCCAGTCACACACACACACACAGAATGGCACTGGTTGGAAGGGACCTCAAGGATCAGGAATCTCCAACCCCTGCCACAGGCAGGGCCACCAACCTCTGTACCACTGCACATATGCACATTGCTGGATAGAAACAGCAGTGTGGGAAAAAACTGTATGCTGTGGATGCAAAGGGTGAATCAGAATGGCTTAACAGCTCAAATTATGAATGTATTTTCACCTTCACATTACCCATACAATGTCTGAGAAGGAGCTGTGTGTCAGATTTTTTTCTTATGCTCCCTTTCTTTCACCAGCCCTCATGTGAAGTGCCTAGCTGATGGCAGCCCTGCTCAGCCTCAGAGAAAGGTGACCCCAGCCAGCACTTCTGTGCTTTGTGTCCTGTGTCAGCAATAACTCTGAGTAACTAATGCATTCAGGAAAACCAGGGTCTGTTCGTGGACCATTTGCACACATAAAGAGATGCAAAAACCCAATGGATAACTGACCTGTTATGAATGATTATCCCCACCTCTTCTGTTTGCAGCTCAGTGACTGTGGGCAGCCAGTCGAGCCAATGCACACCCCAGAAACATCAGACAAGGCACTTCTGACCTCGTTCTTCCTGTGACCTTACAGCACTGCCCTGCAGAATGAATGTGTGCCTGCAGAGATCTCTCTTGGCATGACTTCAAGAGCAGCTCAGTCAGTAGTTCACAACTTCACACCCATCTGGCTGTTAGATCTACGAGGGAACTGCTGATGTCAGAGCTAGAACATTGCCAAGCTGCAACAAAAGCTGCATGGCAGAAGTGCCTATGGGACCTTTTTCATGGCCCTGATAGAAATCACTGCAGTTGTTTTCTCTTCCATTTGCTCAAGTAATGTCACAGTACTTGTGGTGCCACCACAGCCAGAAGCACTGCTGAGGAAGAAGGTCCATTGCTCAACTATACTGTTAGACACAGCTCCCAGAAGCTTACAAACTAAGGATCTATCTCCATAGCATACTGGAAAATAGACAGATTTTTGTGCACCCTCTTGGTCCTTCCTTTTCAAAAGCAGTGGGAAAGACAGAGCCTCAGTTAGCACAGAGTTAACCCAGGGTTAAAGGTAAGGTAATATAAAGGGGTTTCTGCCCTGCAGTATGACTGTATTGCTCCCTCTCAGTTTAAAGCCTGGTAGCCATCCAGAAGTACACTGCATTGACAGAATATTTGATAAGAAAAACAAAAAGAAAAAAGAAAAAGAAAAAAAGAAAAAGAAAGAAGGGGAAGATATAAGAATGAATGTGGTTTATGGGTCAATTTATGCGGTATCATGAGGGCTGATGCACAAAATCTGTGTTTGGACATCTCTCCACATTCCTGTTCCATTGGTGCCACAGAAGAAATGCTCCCGAGGGATTTGGCATAACAACGTATGATCTTCCATGTCAGTGTAGGAAGGTCTTTTCATTATGTGGGAGCAAAGAGAAAGAAAAGCTATGAGAAGAATAGCATCTCTACTGTGCTGGAATCCTTGTTCCCAGTTTGACCAAACACTAAGTCATTATGAAAAGAATAAAATGTGACAAGAAATTCTACATTTGTCCCTGTATTCAGACTTTGGAAGTCATCTAAATGCTCATGCTGTCCTTCACAGAGTAATTAAGGATGTGCACTGACTCTCAGCCCCAAGATGAAGAGGTGTTTTCTAAACATTTCCTTATTTTTCCCACTGGGTCCATTGCTCTAACTTAAAATACATCCTCAAAGCACTTTTCCTCTCATGGATGTTTCCAGCCACCTTCCCAGTCTATGACATTTAGGGATGTGATCCGATCTGAACCTTTACGTAAACCTTTTGAGACTTGCCCATCACTGCTTCCATTGCTGTGTCTGAAAAATAACCTCAAGGCTATGTAATTAATCGTTCCTTGTTTTAATCTCCAAACCCAGGTAGATTAATGCCTACGCTGACCACAGATCAGTGATTTCTGGAGTCTTCTGCAGAGCAGCACATCTGTAGTTACAAGTTCTGAGTTTCCTTAGAAGGAAAGAAAGAAAGAAAGAAAGAATGAACAAAAGAAGGAAGGAACAAACATATTCTCAGGAGGAACTTTTCAGGGACCAATTCACAAGCAAAGGAAAACATGCTGTTCTCAGCAACCAAACAATGCACTTTACGCTGCCACAGGGATTGATAACACGCTACAGCTAGAGCATATTTAAAGGGCTCCATCACTGCTAGGCCAAAAGCTGACCCGCTTTAAATCCTTACAATATGGAGAGAAATGCTCTGACAACTTTTTCAAACTTGAAGAAACAAAGGTAAGCTGCTGAATTGCCACCAATGATTTTCTCCACAAGAAAACCATCACTGTGAAGAGCACCCAAAAAATATGGCAGAGGTTTAGCAGGGCAGCACTCATTACATCCTCAGTTACACTTCATAGCATCCGTGTGTTGAGTTGAGCAGAGGGAAAACTGTGAACCTGAAGTGCTCAGCCAATGAGGAACCGGGGAGGGAAGGAGAAGCATTGGGTAACAGGGCATAAAAGGTGTGATGCTGTTTCTGCAGGTGCCCTTCTGCTTGCAGGACGCCCAGCTCTGCAACCGCAAATAAATCTGCTTTTATCAGAGATACCATCCTGATGCATCACCTGGGTATTTCCAGCAGCGCTCAGCAAAACAGACTTGGTCTGATGTTTAGCATGCTTGTCTGAACAACACTTGCTTTCACAAAACCAGCTACTGCTAAGCAAAACACACCCTGGCTCTGCTGATAAGCAAAACATCCTTCAGCTACTCAAGAAGCCCAGTGTATCATTTTTACCTAAGTCAGTGTGGGGGCCCTGTCCAGTAGATCACTATGAAAGTACCAACCTGGAGCATCTCAGTGCTCTGGGATGCCCCAAAGGCCTCCCCTTGTGCCCTAAAGGACTCCCAAGATACCCTGCTGCACTCTAGGCCACACTAGAGCTCTCCCAAAGCCTCTTATTGTCTGCTAGGGTGCTCCAGTGTCCTCCCAGTACACACTGGAGGCTTCCCAGTGCTACCTGCTGTTTTGTAGGGCACCCTGGAGTCCCTGGGTGCCCTAAGATGCTTGCAAAATGCTCTCACTGCATTCCAGGGAACATTAAGAGCTCTCCCAGAGCTCCTCAGTGGTTACTTGGCTGCTCTTCAGCTGGCACAGCGTGCCCTAGAAGCTTCCAGGGACATTGCACTGGACCTGAGCACACTCTGAAGCACTCCCAGATCCTAGCAGCCTACTTGTGAAACCTGCAGGCTTCCTGGGGACACTCAATTTCTCGGGCACCCAAGATTTCTCTCCAAGTCCCCTTGTTGATGGAGGGCACCGTAGGCGCTTCCCAGAGTGCCATAAATCACAGAATCCCCCTGCAGGAGCAGGAACACCGACATCTGGCTGCATCGCTTCTTATGCTGGAGTCTCTCTACCCAACAGCCATTCTTCTGGGAACCTCAGCCACAACACTGCCAAAGCTGCATTTGATGGGGATCTTCGTCCTCCTACCACCAGGGCTGGGCTGTCTGAGAGACACGGCACAGTATGCTGCAGTCGCTCATCTCCAGAGACAGAAGATACCACAGGTCACACTGTTCTTTCTCCTGAGACGTTCCAACCTTCACATCTCACTGCCTGCCAGTGCAATTGCACGGTGACATCACTCACTGACAGACATTTCACTGCCAGCACAAACACATCTCCCTTACCCCTGCCATCAGCATCCCACTTGAAACACTTCCCCACCTGTATCAGCATTTCCTCTTCCACACAGCTGCTGTGCCAGGACCTGCAGACTCCACAAGAACAGGAGAACTCCGCAGACGACAGTGATTCCGTTCTCCGCCCCAGAGCCTCCAGTGCTCAGCATCACACTGGGTGTTGTAAGAGCGGAGTGCTGACCGTCACGTCTCAAGCCAAGAGCTTCAGACTGAGCTGCAGTGCCAACGCACTGACACTGCCAGCCAACCTGATGGGGCCACGAGGAGGAGGAACTGCAAGCCAACCAGGACCACAACCACCTGAATTTCAAGCAAACAAGAACCAACACTTGCACTTCTTAGCTCCAAGAATGAAACTAACAATTGCAAAGGAACCTGATGCAGCCCTCTGACAATCTGACATGCCCTGGAAATCAGTCTGCAGCACTTTCAACTGCCCTACACCAACTTCCAGCTTCTGCTTGCCGCTCCCTAAAGGAAGCAAGCAGCCAAAAGCAGGAATTTGTCGGGCTGGCTTCACCTGGCAATGAGCAGTCCTTAGTGAATGAGAATGGAAAAAGCCAACTGGATATCACCATCTCATCTGTTCCTCCCAGGGTTTTACTGTCTCCTCACATCTATCAGAGGAGCCTGTGTGAGATAAAAGAACACTACAAAAACCAGTCAGCATGTACCTGTCACGGTGGATCAGAAGGGAGTCCAGGAGGGCTCCATCCCCTCTGATGCAGTCAAGGCAAAGTAAGGAGAACACCTCAGATGCCATTCCTGTATCAAGACAAAAAGAAGAAACAAAAACAAGTACGAGCTCTCAAAATCTCAGACCAAAAGCTACTAACAAATGGCCAGAGCAAGCAAGGCACAAATGAAACTGGCTCCACAGTATTTCCAGCAATGGCCAAAATCAGAAGCCTAAAACTGCATCTGAGAAAGAACAAGTCTGTACAATCTCTCCTAACCCTCAGAAATACACAGCCCAGGGATTCCCTGCTCCATCAAACAGCTCTGGGTGGTTTTCTCATTCATGAGCCATCCAGCTGCTCTTTAAACTCACACACACATTCTACAGCAACGAGTTCCACAGCTGTACTGTAAGTTGCATGATGAATGCTCTTCTTCGGAAGCAACTTCCCTTTTTGCTGCCAGCTGTGATCATACAAAGGGCTGAAGGCTGTATACCAGAGGGATGGAGATTCCCCAGAGGTCACGAAATATGACTGACCCTACAGAAATCAGAAGTGTTCAAAGATACAGCCCGGCCTCTGCTGTCTGACCATACCTAACCATGATTTCCATCTCACTGTGCAATCTCTCAGAGGCAAACAGCACAAGCAGAGCCCTGCACAAGGCGCCAGCAGCAATACTAGAGGTCACCTGGCTTTGGTGGACGTTGAGGAACTGAGTGTGTTCACTACCAGGGGACTGAATGGATTCACCCCGCTGTGTGACAAGGCGGCCTGAACAAGAAATTTAAAGTGCAAAGGAATAACAGCATCAACAACAAGCCCAAATTTCATCTTAGGTGAAGATGAATCTTTTGCAAAATGGCATAAAATGTAAATACTGGAAATTTAAGAGTTTGCTTTCCCACTTTCAGAGACATTTCCTTCCTCTACAATACTTGCTGTGAACACTGCTACACCACTGTGCTCATCTCCAGAATTTCAGCTAACGATTTTGTTCACGATGCCTGGTGGCAAAGCAAACACAACCACATTCAACTGTTCTCATACTGCAGGCTGTTACACTTCTAGAATTAGAAACAGAGAACCACAAAGCAGAACGAGAAACATCCAGTGATTATCTCACACAACACTTACCTCAAAGTTACTCATTGTCCCTGCTTTATCTTCAGTCCTACACTTCTGACACTTGCAAATTTGCCAGCAGTTAACATGAAAAATGGCACAGAGTACAGTCACAGCTAAAACTCAGTCATTATTACAGGAATGGCTACAAAACACTAACAGCCCAGGGAAATGCAAGAGCAGCATGCACTCCCTCCAGAAATGCTCCCACACATCTGCAGGTCAGGAACCTCACACCAGGCATACTTTCCAAGTATTCAAGGAATCCTCAATGCATTTCTGCACTGAAAGAATTGCAACTGGAGCACTTGCAAATTTTCAGGGTCAGCAATAGCCTTTACAACAGCAGCTACTCTGCAGTGCTGAGATTGCCTCCCTAAGACATCTCTCACTGAGCAAGGAACACCAATCTTCTCTTACACAGAAGAGTCTTCTTTCAGTGCTGACAAGGATTACCTCATATTCATCAAAAGGCTCCAGAGCCTGCACTCTGTGTTGCTCATCTTCTGGAACACAGCAGGTGAAAACACTCGCTCACATCTAAAACAGAAATCCCTCCAGATGATTCCTTCTGGAAGAAAAGACTCACTTCCCACAACACAACAAAGACCCTCCATCAAGCATCTGCATGGGGGGTCTTTAAAACTGCCCAGCTGGAAAGAAGCAGCAGTTCAAAGTCTGATGAGATGTCTTGCCTAAGAATTTCTACAGAATACCTAAGATGAAAAGCCTCAGAGGAACCCATACGTTGCCTTATCCCACACCAGCAAACAGGCTGCTTCTTGGCGAGGGACCTTCAGATGACTAGCCACATCAGCAGAGCAGGCAGCAGCTCTGCCTCGGCCCTTTTTGCTTCAACCCAGCTGGCCCAGCTGGCCACTTCTACAATTACCTGCAGTTACCCCTTCTGCAGGTGTTTCAGTTTCCCATGGCTCTGAGGGCTGCAGGTACTCACTTTTCCAAAAAACTCTGCTGCTGTGCTTCACAATCAGGCTTGGAGACAAAGAGCAAAGTGCAGAGTCCAGCTGGCTGAAATGCTGTTGCATGACACGTCCAAAGGGGTCCTCTGGGTGCATCTGCTCATAGAGCAGAAAGCATGCATGAGAGAAATGCTCTGCTGCCCACTGAATCAAGGCTCCTGACCTGTCGGGAGACGGACGTACGGATAATTAAATACCCGTGGGACCACCTCTTATAGGACAGGTGCAGCTTAAGGCATGCTATTAAGGCATCCTGACACATAACATACAAAAGAGAAACCTGTACTGGGGATCTATGGAAGTCTCATCCATTCATAGAGAGAGTCTGGGATGAGAAGACCCCAAAATTTTAAAAACAAACAAACAAACCCACAGTACTTCAGGTTCTTCTTCTTTGTATTTTTCTAACCTCCCTTTTAGGTTCACAGTACAGGTGAGATTGGAGAAACCTCTGGATGCCATCTGCTCCAACCTCCTACACCAGCAGAACCACCCAGAGCTGCCTACCCAGGACCATGGCCAAGTAGAGTCATAGCACGGCCTGGGTTGCAAAGGACCTCAGAGATCATCTGGTTCCAACCCCCTGCTGTGTGCAGGTCGCCAACCAGCAGCCCAGGTGGCCCAGAGCCACATCCAGCCTGGCCTTGGATGCCTGCAGGGATGGGGCATCCACAGCCTCCTTGGGCAACCTGTTCCAGTGCCTCACCACCCTCTGGCTGAAAAACTTCCTCCTCACATCCAACCTAAACCTCAACACCCCCTGTCTCAGTGCAAAGCCATTCCCCCTTGCCCTATCACTCTCCACCCCCACAAACAGCTCTGGAAGATCTGCAAGGAGGGAGACTCCACAGCCTGTCTGGGCAAGCTGTGACAGTGCCCATCACTCACACAGTCCAGAAGCGTTTGCAGATGTTCAGACAGAAGCTCCTGTGTTCCAGCTGTGCACACTGCCTCCTGTTATGATGCTGTGGGAATCAGCTGCTCCCTCATTCCTACAATGCAAGGAGCTGTTTGGAGCTTGCACAGAATCCACGAGGCTTTAGTTTTAAGACACAAGTCTCCCATGACTTACAGTGAAGCCTCTGCTTCTCATTTCACAGCCCAGCTAACCAAGGACAGCTCACCTGAGCTGCTGTTTGCCATGGAGGTGAGCACCACCTCTGCTATGGAAAGGGTGGGGACATCACTGTCCAGTCCTGCTTCACCTACAGCTACGCTCAGCTTTGGCAGCTCTGATAAATCCACTCCCAGCCACCTGTGATCCTTTCCACAACAGGCGGTGGTGACTCCTGTGGGACAAAAGCAATGCTAACTCACTGCAGTGGCTGTGCAGGACTGAGACCAAGACCAGGAAAATCAGTACCACCAGCAATCACTCACAAGGCCCAACTCAGTTTTTCTGTGAAATGAACAAGAAAATCCCAAAACTGAATGAACCATAATAGGGTAGCATCCAGAAGCATCAGGAAAAGACTCAATAAACTCATAAATGAAACTCCATTATTCCTAGCACAAATTTCAACTACTGACTTCCAAGAGTTGTATTTACTATACGAACAAAACTTTGTCACCTTTACTTTAACAACATTCTTATATCACTGCTCCCATTTACAGACATTTCAATTCAAGGTAAGAAAATGCCACTGCTTTGACAAAATAGTTTCTCTCACATCTACCAAATCATTATCAGATTTGTTTGTGGGTTTGGTGGGTTTTGTGTTTTTTAATCTCAAAAAAAAGATTTCATTTCTGTAAGATGGCTTTGGATTCTGAACCACGAGAACTCCCTGCAAACACGAGCACTAGTCCTGCAGAGCACTGTTCTCACAAACAGGTCCCAGCTTATGATCTGCAAGCATGATACAGGCATGCTTCTCTTGACTATCGGCACTCATAAGCTGCTTCACTCTCTTCTGCCAAAATCAGACTGTAAATAACTAGGCAGTAAAGTAGGTCTGTATGGTAGCTGCTCTGTTGCCTCTACGCCAGAGAAATCCAGCACCTGTCCCTGTCCTGAGATTTGTTCATCTGCACGCTTCTCAAAGGCAGCCATCACCAAAAACTGAGCGGCCTCCAGCAGTCGCCCATCCCAGTGTTTCCTCTTATGTTCTTCTAACATCTCAGTCATCTCACCACTTCTTCTGGACACAGAGAACAGGATATTCCCACCTCCTCTGACACCCACCTTTGGCTTCAAGTGCTTGGAAGGTTATTGGTACGGACAGAATCCTTCTCCACAGGGTGCTGTACATCTATGAAATGTGGACAGATTCAACAGGAAACCAAACCAGCACTCCTACCCCCCCCTTCCTTCCCCCTTCCTTCCTACCGCCTTCCTTCCCTCCCCCCCTTATTTCCCCCTTCCTTCCTTCCCCCTTCCTTCCTTCCCCCCTTATTTCCCCTTCCTTTCTTCCCACCTTCCTTCCCCTCCCTCGTTCTGCCCCCCCTTCCTCCCCCTTCCTTCCTTTCCCCTTCCTT
The DNA here is from genome assembly GCF_987193195.1 of Phasianus colchicus. Lineage (NCBI taxonomy): Eukaryota > Metazoa > Chordata > Aves > Galliformes > Phasianidae > Phasianus > Phasianus colchicus. The sequence goes on from NC_143476.1 coordinate 3,331,662, forward strand.
CCCCCCCACTTCCTTCCTTCCCCCTTCCTTCCCCCCCTTCCTAAGCCCCCATCCTTCTCCCTTCTTTCCTTGCCCCCCCATCCTTCCCCCTTCTTTTCTTGCCCCCACTTCCTTTTTGCCCCCCCTTCCTTCTGCCTTCCTTCCTTCCACCTTCCTTCCTTCCCCTTTCCTTCCCCCCCCTTCCAAGCCTTCCCTTCCCCTCCTTCCCTCCCCTTTCTTTCCCCCCCCTTCCCCCTCCCTTCGCCCCCCTTCCTTCCTCCCTTCTTCCAGCCCCCCCCCGTTCCTCCCCCTTCCTTCCCCCTCCCTTCCCCCCCCTCCTTCCCCTTCCTCTCCTCTCCTCCGTGTCCGTGACGGGGGCACAGCCCCGGGAAAAGGACAAACAACCGCAGGGCTCGCAACGCTTTGCCGCGAGCCGGCCGGCCCCGGGCTCCGGGAGAGGGGGAAGGGCAGAGAGCGAGCAGATCGTTGGAAGCGAGAGAAAACGCGACGGCAGCGAGCCGAGGAGGAACGGCGACTCGCCGCACGAACCCGATCCGGCAAAGCGAGAGACGCGAGAGCGTCCGGAATGCCGGTCACAGCGCGGCAGTGCGAGGGAAAGCGCCGCTCTGCTCCGCGGCGAGCTGAGACGGCTGAGCCGGGCCGGAGGGAGAGGGGCAGCCGCTCGGGTCCTGTGCGGAGCTGCACCCCGCTGCCTCTGCCCGCCAGCTCCTCGGGGGGGCCGCCCCTTCCCCAGCCCCCGCCGACCCCCCCGCGCCGTTTCCCCCTCTTCCTCTCCTCCTTCCCCTCTCCCTCAGTGTGTCAGTGGCCGTACGTTCAGGTGTTGTGATGACAGATAATGATGAATGCCCGTGATATCAGAGGTGACTGTTGGTGGTACGGCAGCAGAGGCTGAACCTTCCTACAAATACTCCATTACGTTTTGTTGTCGTGCCAGCAGAGGGCAGCAGAGCTGCAGTTTCCATCGAAATCAACAGCAGGCATTACTTTTGGAGCGACCTACATCGGAGTGTCCAAGTATCCGTATGCACTTGTGTACAGCAGTGAAAAAGTCATGGAAAAAGCCCCCTGCAAGGAATGCAGGGAGCATTGCCTTTGCCAACCCCTGAACAAAAGACTGCAGTGTTTTTCTCAGTAATGTCCCAGACGTTTCCAATGGGAGAGAAGGAATCTGTGGGACTGACGGTGGGAAATTCAGCCTCTTTTTTCATCCCCAACAGAGCTGAAATCTGGGCGACCAAAATTACCATGAGGTATCTTGGCAATATAGAAGCCAGTATCCTACACTAGGGTAACCCGTGAGTTCTGCCAAAACCCCAAAGCATTGACTGCAAAATGCTACAGTGGAGGAGTGGAAAAGTGGAGAAAATCTTGTTCCTGTGTCCTGGGAAACTCTAGCAGCTTTGTGCCATGGTGAGAGGCCCTTTCTCTAGTAAGATAAGGGCACACCAATTTTGCTGGAGAAGTAAGATCGTGCTTTCTTGGCAAGTAGAAGAAATACAGAAATAAATTTAAAAATTCCTCAGAAATACTTTTGGCTGAGACTTTTTCAGTCCACATCTTTAACCTTTTGGAACACTTTTAATTCTTCTATTTTTGTTGTTGTTGTTGTTTTGACATGGCTTTTTTTTTTTCATTCCCATTCAGCATTTTGGTCTCTTATCTACTTATCTGTTGGTAAAACGTGTGAGTGTTTCAAAAACATGTCTAAAGACAGAATTAGTTATGCCAAGGATGAATACACAGCAAGAAAGCTGGCTAAATTCCCAGCAGAATTAACTTTCTGTTTCTAATGATCAGTGAGAAATTAGCTGGTAACACATCTGAGGAGCTGCCAATCTGGGTTTGTCCAGCTAGCTCAGCACAGGTGATACCAGCAAGCAAGCAATGACATAAAAATACTCAGCATGAAGTGCCTTTTGCAAAGAGTTGCCAGAGCATTTCAGATCAGCACAGACTGTTGGGAAGTTTCTATCAGTGCTGTACTATTTCATCAAGGATTAATGTAAGTGCAGTGCCATCACTGCCCTCCATTTACTGAAGGTGCCTCCACACATTCTGGTTGTTGGCAGACACTCAAAGATGTGGAAGGTTTGATAGGTAAAAGAGCAGCTCCCTCCTTTTCCATGACAGCTCTTTGTTCCTTAAACATTTGTATGTGATGTGTTATACTTTTCAGTCAGTCAAGAGAAAGTCAAAAGGGTTTTTTTTCATTTTCAGAATATAGAGGTTGTTGGTGGGTTTTTTTGTTGTTTTGTTTTGGTTTGTTTTATTTTCCCATAACTGAATGTCTTAAAGAAACGCAAATAGTTTGAAGACCATTCTTCCCAGAATGCATCTTCCAGTTGAGAGGAATAACATTTCTTACTTAGCCTGGAGCTTGAAAGGATGGATAAGGGAACTGGCAGCTCTACACTTTCTTATCTAAAAAAAAACATACAGCTGAAAGGAATCATGTAGTACGTAATGCAGCTATCAATATATCTGGGTGCTTTTTTTTTTTTTTTCTGGTCATTTATTGATCTTTCTTGTATTTCAGATTGATCAAGCAATCCACCAGCTTTGCAGAATTATGCCTACCCCGCAAGCCAGAAATGCTTCAAACCCATCAGAAGACATCTGTAAATACCTTGGCACAGCCCTTCTCCAGATCAGCCCAGTGAGGGCTGAAATAACTCATGATTCCAGCTGACAACGTGCTGCTTTCTAACAGACGTTTTGCAGGAAGGGTTCTTTCCTTTGTCATTTGGCACAAACCTTTTCCTGCAGAGAATTAAAAATAAATTTCACTGCTGGAAAGATGTGGAGATCATCAACACTGCGTTGCCATGCAGCTTTTGTTGCAGCTTGGCAATGTTCTAGCTCTGACATTAACAGTTCCCTCGTAGATCTAACAGCCAGATGGGTGTGAAGTTGTGAACTACTGACTGAGCTGCTCTTGAAGTCATGCCAAGAGAGATCTCTGCAGGCACACATTCATTCTGCAGGGCAGTGCTGTAAGGTCACAGGAAGAACGAGGTCAGAAGTGCCTTGTCTGATGTTTCTGGGGTGTGCATTGGCTCGACTGGCTGCCCACAGTCACTGAGCTGCAAACAGAAGAGGTGGGGATAATCATTCATAACAGGTCAGTTATCCATTCGGTTTTGGCATCTCTTTATGTTTGCAAATGGTCCACGAACAGACCCTGATTTTCCTGAATGCATTAGTTACTCAGAGTTATTGCTGACACAGGACACAAAGCACAGAAATGCTGGCTGGGGTCACCTTTCTCTGAGGCTGAGCAGGGCTGCCATCAGCTAGGCACTTCACATGAGGGCTGGTGAAAGAAAGGGAGCATAAGGCCCAAATGCAGGAAGCTGAGAGACAGAGAGAGCCATCGTTAGAAGGTCTGCAGCCTTTTGACCTGTTGTGAGCTACGTGCCACAGCTTGATCTTTGGCAACAGTCGCTCTGGAGAGATGATGTCTGCTTTGTTTCAGTCTTCTTGGGTGTTTTTTCCAACATCTGGCTGCTGCCTTTGCTGCTCTTGCCTCCCCTTTTGATCTCATTTTCTTGCCACATCTTTTCAACTAGCAGAGTAAGTTTTGGCTACAAAAAAATCTGACAGCTCCTTCTCAGACATTGTATGGGTAATGTGAAGGTGAAAATACATTCATAATTTGAGCTGTTAAGCCATTCTGATTCACCCTTTGCATCCACAGCATACAGATTTTTCCCACACTGCTGTTTCTATCCAGCAATGTGCATATGTGCAGTGGTACAGAGGTTGGTGGCCCTGCCTGTGGCAGGGAGTTGGAGATTCCTGATCCTTGAGGTCCCTTTCAACCCGGGCCATTCTGTGTGTGTGTGTGTGACTGGCTAAACACCAATTGTTGCTAGCTCAGCAGGTATACTGCTAATTATTGAACGTCTGACAGCTGCTTATCAACACTTGGCCACTATTTCTGGACACCTGCTCATCCCTGAAGAGAGAGAAGTTTGGAAGGAGGACAGAGGGGAGTCTCTTGATGCCTGCCTGTTGCATCCCAACCTGCCCACAGAGTGAGTCAATACGGCCTTGTGTGGAGGCCCTGGCTTCTTTGGAGTCTGTTTTTCTTTTGCTGAGCTTCTCCTATCCAAACAGAATGGCCTTACAACATGCTTTCTGGTCCTCAATGCTATACCCATGCAATTTGTAACTATTACAGTTCTGTAAGTGAGAATTGATCACATGATTGAACAACTGTATTTCTAAAATATGTTATGAAATAACTTCTTTTTACTAATACTAATAAAGTCTTTCTACTTTTTCAAACTGTTTCAAACTGTTTCTAAGGGCAAATTACAAAACACATTGTGCTGTACTGCTTCTGACCAGTCCCACATTTGATAGCCAGTGCAGAAACAACATTCCATCCTACAGCATTAGCTAGTTCAGAGGTACCAGACGTGTATCTGGATGTATGTGGCTGTTGTGCATAACTTCCTGGACACCCAGCAGCAGCCAGGTGAAAGGAAAGTTGTGTTCCAGAGCACTGCAGGAAACGTGGTGTTCTACTGCTGCACACATGCAGAAAAGGACACACACACGACAAAGCACTGTTCCTTCCCCCATGGCACGGTGAGGAGTGCCTTCTCGTGCTCTTTTCCTGCTACTTCCATGGCACGGTGCACATCTGTGGCATTTGGTCCTCCAGGGAGGAGCAGGCAAGCAGGACACTGCAGAAAGAGCATCTCATTGCTCTAAGCTGTCAGTGCCATTCCAGGGTTAACAGGAATAGGGCATGTCAATGCCCCATTCATAGTGGAGAGGGGAGAGATTTTAAAAGCGAAATGAAATCTTCAGTGGAAGATCCTATTGGATTAGCAGAGCAGTGTAATCAATTCTTGGGGCCAGATTTTTACCCATGGGACGAGATCATGTCCATCCTGAGTATGTTGATTAACAGGGAGGAAAGAGGAATGATTCGACAAGCTGCCATGCAGGAATGGCAGAAAATGCATCCTCAGGGTCCCGAGGCTGTCCCTGCTGGAGTGTTACAGCCATGAGCAGGCTTGGGAGGGGGGCTGAGGGATCAGAAATGACAGCTCCACTCTTGGAGACCACAGAACTAAAATGGAAAGATAAAATAGTTGCAGGGCAATTGTTCTCTGTGCCTGAAGCAGGGACCGATTTATGGGGGAGAGATTTAACACTTAAATGAGGATTACAGCTGCAAGTCTGTGAAACAGATGTCAGGGTGTCAATGAATGTGTTATCAGCTGTGATGAAGAAGAAATGAATCCAAAGCTGTGGGCAGGGGAAGGAAATCGGGGTGGACTCACAATTTTCCCTTACAAAGAACTGCCCAAGGAGGGAGTGGAGCTGTGAAACAGCAACAATATCCCATAGCCTTAGAAGGGAGAGTGGGTCTAAAAGCTGTAACACAGACAGTGGTTAAGGATGGTCTTCTGGAACCTTGTCTGTGGCCTTATAACACCCCAATCCTGTCGGCACGGAAGGCAGACGGCACGTATCGGCTGGTGCAAGATGTAAGGAAATGACTGAACCCGTTCTCAAAAGACAGCCTGTGGTTCCTAACCCCTATACCCTAATGAGTCAGATCCCACACGGGCAGCAGTGGTTTGGTGTGAGAGACCTCAAAGATGCTTTCCGGACAGCCTCTGGACTCAGAGAGAAATGGCTGTGTTTGTATGAGGACACATTGTAATCCTATCGTGATTCGTGATGATACTGTAGATACTGGAACTCGTGCTAATCCTTGTCTTTGCAGCATTTGAAGCAAGCAGCTGGTGCTGCTGTCATGCAGAAAGCTCCCTTCCAACCACTCAGCAAGCATTTGGATGAGACAGCTTCCTGCTGGGAGCCCTCCGACATCACTGCTGCCTCCTCCAGAACCATACCTGCAGATGCTTCAGAGCTCTTCAGCATGGACTTCCTTCCTCCCATCAGCAGCTGCTCCTGCACTGACCTTCATTCACACTGGGATACCATCTGCTTCCAGCAGGAGCTGACCTGCGAGACAGAGAAAGGAAACGTGGGATGAGCACCAATGCAGAAGCACAAGGCTGTGTCACCACCACGTCTTGCAGCCTTGGGAAGTCAGCTGCAACTGCAGCCTTGGTCAGAATTACAACGGGCACCGTAAATTAAGTGTGACCTCTGAAGTTGTTGCCATGATCAGAAATAGACGCTGAAATTGCTCACATAACTGTCGGTGGTTCCCTCCAAATTCTTTTGCTTTGGGGAACAGATGGACTCGGAATGGAAGGACACGAGAAAAATGACATCTGTTTGAGCTCAGCAGACTTGAGAGGTGGGCCTGGGTGAACCTCATGAGGTTCAGCACAGCCAAGTGCAAGGTTTGGCATTTGGGCCGGAGGAATCCCAGGCATTCTTTTGTCATCGTGGTGGTTTCCAATAGACCCCAACAATGAGACATCAGGTCGCCGTGTGGGCTCCTGGCTGACACTGCCATTTCCCAGCCATTGCAGCCTAGGGGCAAATAAAGTAAAATACTTCAGAAAGATCTCACACTGATTGCATATTTTACTGTTCTTTTACACAAAACAGAAGGAGAGGGCAGCAGATGCATACAGCTGCATCAACACCCAGGCTGCTAAAGGAATGGAAAGACAGAAACATCAAATATCAATGCCTTATTCTAATGCAAGGAGGGAAGCTTCTATCAATGTTACTTTTTATCATTTAAAATGAGCAGTTGGCACTCTTAAAGGAAAATCCTAGGCCCCAGGTTCTGACAGTGTGGCAATCTGGACTCAGCTGTGACTGATCCAAACAGTCTGTTCCAGATTTTAACATCCCTTCTATGCATTCACAAGTTTTCTCTCTTGACTTCCCCTTACAGCCGTTAGATGCCAGCAAAACATCCCACAAACACTCCTTACCTCTGTGCACACAGGCACCCATCCAACCAGAGCCATCAGTCATTCCCAGCCATGCGCTCTTCCTCCAATCATGGTCAGCATCACACGGCCGTCACGCAGCTCACTTGACTCAGTTTTTCTCTTCTTTCTGGAGGTGTCCTTGCTTCTCAGCCTTACCTTCTCGTGATGTTTATCTCGCTCTGCAGCTCCTGCTCTGAATAGGCTTTCTTGGATTCCCGCATGACAGGCACAAAATGCAGCCACAGCCCCGGCCACCAAGGTCAGCTCTTCAGCACACATTACCTGAGGAGCACTTGGCAACTCCTGCAACCTGAGCAGTGCCAGGAAGACTGTTTCACTTCTGCTTCTCCTGGCTCAGAAATTCATTTTCCTACCTAGAAAATGGAAATAAATAAATAAATAAATAAATAAATAATATAAAAAAATCCTGACACAATTGATACTATGGAATTCTGGAAGGCAAGGGATTTGCCCTCTATGATGAGAAGTTGAGTGCAAAGAACTCAGAAGAGCCATGAGCAGGTTGTGAACTTGTGGGTAAAATTAGGAAGTGCAGCAGTGCAGGGCTTCTGGAGGTGAGGGTCTGCTACAGCCGCCTGGAAAGAGAGCCTGTTGGTGGGAGCTGCTTACTGCAGCCAGCAGAAGCATCGCACTCACTGACTCTCATCCCGATGGGGGATTCCAGTCAGTCTGGGAAATCAGCATGGCTGGCTGCAAGCAATCTGACAGACTCCTGGAGTGCAGTGAGAATCACTCTGTGGTGCAGGCATTGGGCACAGCAAGCAGAAGGGAAGCATTGCTGGACATGGTGCACACCAGGGGTTACGACAGGAGGCGGTCAGGGCTGCAGTGACCATGCCCTCCTTGAGTTGGTGATCTCAAGGAATGCGGGCCTGGCAGGAAGCAAAGGCAGGAGCCTGAACTTCAGGAGAGCCAGCTGCAGGCTGTTCCAGGAATTCTTGGACGAGATCCTCTGGACAACTGTTTGTAGGGGCAAAGGGATGGAAAAGAGCTGGTCACTTTCTCAGAAAAAAGCTTGCTCAGGTTGCACGCTGAGCTGCAGGAGAGGAAGGGGAGGAGGTGCCAGCACGGCTCTGCACGATGCTCTGCCACACTGGGCAGCTTGATCATGGCTCAGCAGTGGGATCCGACGAGGAGAAGGGGAGAAGGAAATCAAGGATGGGAGGGAGCCATCAGACACAGTCGGTGAGTGTCTGTGAAGTCTTGCAGACCCAGAGGTTCCCAGGTTGTTTCTGCTTTCGTAGCATTTGTGTGCTGCAGGGTGAGCAAAAGGTTCTGCTGCTTGATTCTTCTGCAGGAGCCGCCTAAAGGGGAAATGGCCACTGAGCTGCAGACCAAGCAGTACTGCCTGACGTTGGCCAGGGGGAGCTTCTCCTGCCGCAGTGTGCTGATGACAGGTCTGGAGATGATCTGCAGGGCCAGTTCGTAGGTGGGAGCCAGGAAAGGACATGATGGGAGGAGGGAGGTGTTAAGCAACAGCCAAGGCATCAAAATGCATCAGAAAGCCCTGAAAAGCATCACAAAGCCACAGCCAGGAAGCTTGGGAGTATCATGAGCAGCATCCAGGATGCGAGAGATTATTTGCTACCATGCCAAATGGTAGCAGAGCTCCCCCTGCAGACATCCCAAAGCCAGACAAAACAGGAACAAACCCGGAGCTGTGCTGCACAAACCCAACAGCCACAGCATTGCAAGCTGGGGTGCCTTGCTGTGTGCTGCATTCATCCCAGTCCGTGTGAATGAAGACTCTGGAGGCAGTCAAGGCAATGATTGAGCACAAGTGTGCTTTTATTATTATATGAAGTTCAGGAGGGTGTGAGAGGTCCATGGTGAAGATGGGACTCATCCTGTCTTGTCATGGAGAGAGTGGCTCAGAGCTCTCAGTGCTGCTGTCCGGTGCCTGGGACTGGAGGCCTGATTGAAAGTCCCTCTGCAAGAGGCTCTGCTCCTCCTCACTGACGCTGGCCTGCTCCTGCATGGAGGTGCTGTTGTCGGGGCACTCACACTGTGCTTGGGATGGGCTGCACTGCAGAGACTCTGGCTGACAGACCACACTTGTGACTGTGGTGTCTTGCAGGCCCAGGTCATCAACTTCAGCAGAGCCAGGTGTAATGAGAGCATGAACTTCGATGAGCTCCTTCTCTCCATCACTGTTGTCGTGTGTAAGGCTGCTGTTGGAACTGCAGCGATTCGTGCTTCCTATGAGCTCTCCACTGATGGAAGCAGAGAGAGCATCATTGCTACTTGCCCTGGATCTTCTGGGTTGGCAAGGGCTCGATTCACCTAGAAAGGATACACAGGGTTAGTGTCAAACTTTCACAAGCTGAATTACGACAGTGGTTCTTGATCAGGGGTGAACTGAAGATGCTAGGCAGGGGCTGGAATGCCAGAAGGAGATACAAGTGCAGAGCAAGCTTGAATTCTATGTTCCTGAAAAGCAGGGATTTGGAAGCTGCATTTGCACCCTTACCTGCCAGGACTACCACTGCTGTTTCTGAGGGCTGCCTGGCATTGTGCTGCAGTTGGCGTTTGCTGCCATAGGATGGCATTCTGAGGCTGAAGCAGCAACACCAACTGCTAGCTGGTGATTCCTCATTCTTGCTGTGTGGATTTTGCCTGGAGAGAGAAAACAGCCAATGCTGTGAGTCGTGCGTTGTGCAGGGTGAGGGAAGAGCTGCACTGAGCTCTTGGCAGCAGTTGCTTGTTCCTAGCACTGCCTGGTTTCTGCAGAAAAACAGAAAAACCCACCCAAACAATGATGCTGGGTGCTGGAAAAGAAAGTCCTCTTTACCTGTCAGATGGAAAGTCGATGACAGTGTGGAATTTGCCCTGCCCAGCTGCAGGGCTCTCTTCCAATTCAATGTCCCGGCTGCTCTCTGTCACAGGGGGAGAGCTGCTGTGGCCTCGCCTCTGTGCCTGTGCCTCCTCCAGGCTGAGCAGCTTTGTGGCAGCAGAAGAGACCCCCACAGACTTGGGCCCTGGGAGAGAATTGTGCCCTGTCAGGGAAAACCACAGGTAAGAGCGAGGATCAGAAAGCAGCAGCACAGCCACCACAGTTCTGGGGGAGGTGCTGTATTTTTCTCAGGCTTGCTTATCCGAGCCACTGGAAGAAGAGGAGCTCAAAATAACCATGTGGGCAGAGGTCTGTTTATGGCAAAGGACACGGTCATCATTAAGAGCAGCTTACTGTATCATAATAGGCAAGGAAAAACCCAAGGAAATGGGGGCAGGGAACTGAGAAAGCTTCACTGCCACACTTGCATCAAGCTTTTCCTGCATGCAAACCATAATAATGATGGTTTCCTCCTTGTGAAGTTTGGGCTTGGACATTCTCAGCATCCAGGAACAGAATGCCATACCCTAATGGAAGCCCAGAAGTCTGCTGTCCCCTTGATGGTAAAAGAGAATCTCAAAGGTCCCGGAGAAGGCCTGCATTTGATCAAGGTGTCAGGTCAAGATCAAGCTAATGGAGGAAGACACTCACCTGCTGCATCTGCGATGTCTGCTCCGGATTTGGAGCAGAAGAGGACGTCTGTGTGGTTGATGAGAAATTCCACCACATCCGACTGCGTCTGCAGCTCCATGCAGGCAGCTCTTCCGCTGGCGCAGGCAGACTCGTTCTGCTGTGATCTGTAGAAAAGGCAGATTTTAGAAGTCATTTCTCCAAGACCGTTTCCCCGAGTCTGAATTGTTGCAGCCAAAAGCTGTCAGCTGAGGCTCTGGAGACTTCCGCAGTGGGCAATCAGTGATGCCACTGCAGAAATTCCCCTGGATGATCAAGGACACGTCACTCCCATCTAAAGAACAGAGCACAATTGTCACCTAGACATTGTGCCCGTGGGGTTGGAGAACAACCCAGGCTCCTGCGCTTCTGTCAGCCACAGATTTTACAGGAGAAGAGCACATTTGATGGAGAAAAAGGGAGGATTGTTTTTTTTACTGGAGAACAGATGAAGCGTTGTGTTGAAACAGAACCAGAAGTTTACCTTAAGAGGTTTGGAGCCCACACAATGGCTAGGTTCTTGGCATGCATGTTTGTTATCGTGGAGCTCCCAGCCAGACACGCCAAGTGTCTCATCAGATATTCCAGAGTCCTGGAAAACAAGAGAGGCAAACGTTCAGCACCAACGAGCATGCCGTGCTGCAATTCAGAAAGACAAAGGCTGGAACCGCATCGTTGCCCTCTGCAATGCAGCAGGGCTGAGCTCAGCAGGCTGAGGGCAGCACTGACCTGTAGTGAGGAGCGGGCAGCTGCTGGATGACGTCCTGCATTCTGAGCAGCCGCTCCTCCTCTGTAGCGGCACCAACAGCATCCTGGAGTAGTGCAGAAAGGGAGCGAGACACCAATCAGGCTAGTACACCACTGCGAGTAAACCTCGTGGGGCTGACAGCAAAAGGGCCTCCGAGCTGGGGCACTGCTGCAGCCATCTGCCAAGAGGCCCAGGAAGAGGGAAATGAAAGACGTGGCCTTGTGCTTACCGAGAACTTGCCGTACAGCTGGTGGGTGAGCAGAGGGTTCGGGAGCTCCCTGAAGTACATCTTGCAGAGGGAGCTCACGCTGTGAATGTCCCGGACGGTGAGCTCAGGAATCTGCTCCGACTCAAATTCCTGCCTGGAGAGAGGGACGCAAACCCGGTTGAGCGAGAGGAAGGCAAGCCCAAAGCCACACCAGATGCACTCAGGCTGTGTCAGTCGCAGCACTCTTACCGCAGTCTCTGGATGTTGGACGCGACGCCGGACAGGCGGTATATCCCCTGCACCACGCCGTGCTGCTCAATGAACTCAGCACAGCTCTGGAGGACCTGGGGGACTGAAGAACACGTGCCAGCCGTCAGTGGAGCTCCTGATTCAATCGTGCTGCAGGCTGTGCTTCACATCCCATCCACTAAGCCCAGCCAGGCTTGGCTGAAACAAATACAGATGTGCTTGTCTCTTAGGAGCATCCGCCTCACTTGATCCTTCAGCCATCAACTCCCATTACACGTGTCTCCACGGCTATCAGCCTGCCCCCTGCTAGATATGAGCTCCCTTTCATCTTCTTTAGATGCCCAGCAGAGGAAGATCTCAGGAATGGGCAGCTCCTTACCATCACGACCGGAGTGGAGAAGATGCTCTCCCAGGTCACCGCCAAACACCCTTTCCTTCTCCACCTCCCGCTCGGTCGGTTTCTTTGGGCGGGCCTTCACCAAGGAACGAAGGAAGGTGAGGATCTTGCTGCGTTTCTTGGGCACTGCACAACAAAAGGAAGAAACCAGGTCATTTCAGGTCTGGCTCCGTTGGACGAGGCCGAGCACAGCACATTCTACAGAGCACGTCAGAACGGGAAGAACATTACCAACCAGTACATACAAAAAGGGATTTTCCCCATCTCTGGAGGAGCCCAAGGCCAGGTTGGATGGGGCCCTGGGCAGCCTGGTCTAATCTGACATTAAATGTGGGGGCTGGCAGCACAGCCTGATGCAAGGAAGTGGAAGCTTGAGGATCCTTAAGGACCCTACCATCCCAAGCCATTCTATGAAGATTCTATAGTTTCCCCAAGTCCAATCATAAACACAGGAGGATTGGGCCAAATCTCTGCCCCATGGTGTGCATGAAGAATCATCAACCCAGAGGACAATGTGGGATGGATAAAGGAGGTACTAAACATGGAACGCACCCCCAAAAAGACTTCATTTTGCTTCCCCACACCATCAAATGTAACATCCCTACCTGGCTTTGGCACTGAGTTGATGAGTGCCTCAGGAATGTTCTTATTAATGAGTTCCACACACTCCCCTGGGAAAAATCCAACCTGTAACAAGAAGAAAAGAGAGGCCAACTATTGCATGCAGCACTTCTCAGGTCTGAACTGTTAAACCAAAAACCACATAACATTTCCCTCGGAACGTGCTTGCCTGACGTTCCATAAGACTATCCAGCAGAAAATGGCCATAGTTCACAGCATAAAGGTAATAATTTTTCAACATTTGCAGCCAACGGCAAGGTCCCCTGACACCGACACAGGGAAACTGTTTACGTCCATTAGGCATCCTGTGCATGCAGAGCAGCTCTAAGCTAAGATTCCTGCCTTTACTGCAGTTGCACTCTCCAGTCTGAAGCTTGTGCCTACCTGGAAGCCGAGCTTGCCTCTCCACCAGGGAGTCAGCTCCTTTGGTGGCATGTCGATGACACACACGATGTCTCCGACCTGCAAGAGATTGCAATGTCAATCCCAGCTTCAGCACAGCTGGGAGGAAAGCACAGCTCAAATGACTGCATTCTTCTGCACTGCCAAACATCGCCGAGCATTAAAGCACTTGCACCAGTGCAGCTCTGAAGACATTTGCCATTGTAAAATTGAGCAACAAGGAACGCCTTGAACTGCTTACCTCAAAGGAGAGTTCATCCGCTGCCTGGGCAACGTATCTCTTAATAGCATGGGCAGCAGCAATAGCTGGAACATTCACAGGTGCCACCTCATGGTCTAGCAGGGGCTTCCCCTTGTTCTCAGCCTGAAACAGAGAGCACAGGCCACGGTGAGGAGCTGGGAACCAACAAGGAGGACTTCAAGGTGAGGAGCACATGTGCAGAGAAAGCTGCAGGAAATGCACTCGGTCCTTATCATGGGCACTTGAGAAGGAACTGCAAGTCTAATAACGGCTGTTTCTCTCCCTGGTGTGCAGCAGGCACACGCCAGGCAATGCAAAGATGCATCTCTCCCCACCCAGACTAATCAGCAATGGCACTGACGCAGACAGGTGGCCTTGTCCATTTTGCCCCCTCCTTTCCTGCGCTCTTTGTGCAGGAAGGCTGACTGTTTCAGATGCTAGGAGACCGTGAAGAGGGAAACCAAAGCTACGGCTGCAGTTACAAGGTGCAAACAGTGCCATTGCAAGCACCAAGCAGCTCTCTTGAGCAGTCCAACCAACAGCGAGGCCAAACAGAGCAGAGAATGATTGTTGATTCTGCAGCCATTTCAAGGGAAAAGTCAGTAGAGGACAAACACAACAGCCGAGATGGCTCTGGTACTTTTATAAACTTGCCACGCTTGCACTACTGTCTTGCCACAGAGGAGCTCTCTTGGAAAGCAGGAGAGCACATCTGCGGCTCACTCTGCTGGCTGCAGTCAGGGAAGAAAGACCAATCAGAGCTTCATACTCTACCTCTGTCCATGCCAGGTCAGGCCCACAGCTGATCTCGCTGCACGCCACAGCCATCAGCGTAGGTGTGACAAGCTGGAACTGAAAAGAAACACACTTTTATTTTCTCTGTTCACATCTCTGCTGTGCTCCCTACAGCTGTCGGGCACACTCACACAGCCCAAGCACGCCTGCTGGTGTCCCTGGTGATGCTGTGCAGCTCTGCACAAGCTGGGGCTGGGACTCTTTGCCTAAGGGATTGGTTTCCTGTAGACCAGCTGGTCACAGCACCACAGACAGCATCCTTCTGAGGGCTGAGCTGCAGAGCACGTGGAGAAAACCCACACGTGACCAGCGTCCCATCAAAGCTGGATGAGGCTGTGTTACTAAACACGGGGCGTCACGGGCTGCTAAAGCATGTGGGGGGACAAAGCATGGCAGGTACCTGGCAAGAGATCAGAACGAGGGAGAGAAATCTCACGAATCCGCAGCCGTTCCTTGTCACTTTGCTCTGATCTTCCACGAGCAAAAGCTGCAGCAGGGAAGCAGGCAGAGGGTGGAGAGAGGAGAGAGAAAGAGCAGGTCAGTTTGCTTCCACGGTTTAGCAAAGACTACAAGGGAAAAACCAAAATCTGCCCTCCCTCAACTTAAAAACTTAAGTTTTCAACTTAAAACCATTTCCCCTTGTCCTGCTGATATCTACCCTTTCAAAGAGTTGATTCCCCTCCTCTTTTTAGGCTCCCTTTAGGTTCTGAAGGCTGCCATGAGGTCACCCCACAGCCTTCATTTCTCCAGGCTGAACAAGCCCAGCTCCCTCAGCCTGTCTTTGCAGGGGAGGTGCTCCTGTCCCCTGATCATCTCTGTGGCTCGCCTCTGGACCCTCTCCAACAGCTCCCTGTCTTTCTGGACACTGTACTGCAGCTGGGGCCTCACAAGAGCAGAGCAGGGGGGGACGATCACCTCCCTGTCCCTCATGGCCACCCCTCTGCTGATGGAGATAATGTGATCCTATGAGCTCCGCCAGCCAGCAGTTCTCAGCACTCACTGTCCCCCCGTCTCTCCCACACTGTCTCAGCTTACCTACAAGGTGCTGCACAGGACGGTGTGAAGACAAAGGGACGCAGTCGGTGCACAAGTGCAACAAGCGAGCTGCTCAGTCAGAGCTCCAGCGCTCCAATGAAGGGACGCAGCACGCACTGCTCCTCCCCTCATTCTAGCCCTTATGACATCACTGAGGGCCACCAGGCTGCTCCACCACCACGGACAGGGTGGGGAGGCAAGACCAGTCACAAGGGCAGAAGATTCCAACAGCCCAGCCCAACGTTCTGGAATCAGGGGCTGCTTGGAATTCTACCCCAGCCAAATCCTGGAGAAGCTGGCAGGGGGTCATCATGACCAAAGCGCAGCACCTGGCGCTTGCTCTTGTTGAGCCTCGCACAACTGGCCTCAGTGCATCCCTCTGGAGGGCCTTCCTGCCCTCAGCCAGATGGACGCTTCCTCCCAGCAGCGTACCTTGCAGTGCTGGGCCCATGTCAAATCCACACTAGAGTGGCTTTTGTTACATTCAAGGGCATGTTGCAGCACCCATCTATTTCACCTGGAAGGAAATAAAGCAGGAGATGGGAGAAACACAGAACTACTGCCAGACTGCTTTATCCCTTTCTCAGCCCAACTTCCCTTGCCTCATCCCCTACCCCAACTCCTGGATGATGCCCACAGGCTGATAGTTGGATCTCAAGTCCATAGGACTTCTTTCACAGGGCTCCATCAAAAAGGCTGTCACACTTGTTCCGTACACTCACACTGACCCAGCAGTGGTATCACAGTCACTTAACACACACACAACAACCAAACCCCGAGCATGCACATCCCTTCCTGCGTGACTGCAGCCCACAGCTCCCCTTCACACCTCCGTGGATCTCTGGTGTTTTACACTGATGCAGCCTCGCTGCAGCTCCGTGGCTGTCACACAAGGCCTGCAGGACCTCTTTCTCTGCAAACCCCGTCTGCAGGCATTGGTTCACAAGGTTCACCTCCTGCCCTCCTGAGCAAAAACAAGCACTAAGAACTAGAGCAAAGCACGCTGGACTCGACCTGGCTGGATCCCCAACCCTCAGTCCTGTCAGACGGACCGTGGTGTGGAGACTCATCCCCAAAGCCTGGCTGGACATCAGCACAGGCATCATTCTTCAAACGCCCCATCCAAGCAGCAAGGGATCAAAGCGTTGGCACAGCTGAAACAGAAATGCTGTGTGAGTTTCCTGTTAGCACTGAGCAGGAACAAATCTACCGCTGAGCAGCAGGATGTGAGACAAGCAGCAGAAGACACCCAACCTGCAGAACCAGCTCGTTTGGGGTCGGTCCAGATGTTTGTCTGCTCCCTTCCCTGGCCCAGGCCAAGCTTGTGAGCTGCTCCTCCTTGGTGCAGGGGGAAATGGTGCAGATGCCATGTGGTGGCTATGCACAGCATGCCTTTTACTTGCTTTTCCTATCTCCATCTTCCATTAGCAAACAGCATCTCCAGCCTCCAGAGATCACTGAGTCCAACCCCTGCACAACAGTGAAAGAAAAGATATGATAAGGGGTACTTAAAGCACAGCATCTGTAATCAGATCAGACTCCTGCACTGTGAAGACTTCCATGAGTATTCCTGCAGAGTGCATCACTTAGTCTCTCTTTAGCCTTGTGTTCATGGTTTTCCTGTAAGAGCTTGTCTAAACACTGCCTGTAATCGTGGTTATGCTAGAAGCATTTGGATTTATTGATCCTCAGTGTGATTTCAGTAACAAATCCAGATGCTTTTTTGTTAAGGGCAGCTTTCAATTTCTCAACTGAAATTTCAATATTGCATTAGGTGTTGACAACCACGGGGCTGCAGTACAGAGAATTACAGGGAGATTAATTTCTCCACCTCCATGCTCCTAGACATTTATGATTACAGTGATGTAGTTATATACAAAGTTGCAAGATACCAAAGCTAGAATAACCTCTTGGTGCAGCAGGATGTCTGGAGCCCAAGTGCAGAGTCTCAGTGTTCCAAAGCCTTGAAGAGGTGCACCGTATGTGCTGGGGCTGATGACACAGACACTGGAGCAAGGCCAGTGTGATGTTAGAAACTTGACCAGCAGCTGATCTGTTGTCAGCCATTTCTGGACACAAACGGGATCTGGTCGACTTAGGACATGACCTTTGGGCTGGAGAGCAACTCCCCGAGGAATCACACAGCCACTGCAGACCGTTGGCAAGAACCCCATACCAAAACAGCTCATCTGCAATCAGTTTTTAATCTGTGCAGCAGTGATTGGAACAGGCGCACGCTCTCTGCAATTGCAGGAATGTTCACAAGTGGAATGGACATCACCTGTGTGCTCCAGCTCTTCTGTGTGCATGCTAGGAGCAGTGATCCCCCTGCACCCAGGGCTGCAATAAAGTCATGTTGGGTTTCTAACCTGCCCACCAGCAGCCCAGGCTGCCCAGAGCCACATCCAGCCTGGCCTTGGATGCCTGCAGGGATGGGGCATCCACAGCCTCCCTGGGCAACCTGTTCCAGTGCCTCACCACCCTCTGGCTGAAAAACTTCCTCCTCACATCCAACCTAAACCTCAACACCCCCCGTCTCAGTTTAAGGCCATTCCCCACTTGTCCCATCACTGTCCACCCTCCAAAACAAAACACCTCGGCTGTTCAACACTGAAAGAGCAAAATAACCCACAGCTCTTACTTCCACTGTATGCAGTTAATTCCAAACTTAAGGTCACAGGTTACTCAGGTGATCCTTCCGGACAGAAGAACTACTCGTAGTGATGTGTAGGAGTAAGGAACAGTTTGAAAAGGTCATGGACATATTAGAACTTGCAGCATTTATCTTAATAGATGCCTACATTGCACAGCATTTTGTAAAACACACGTTACAAGTACTGTGCATTGGATTACACTATATCAAACTCTAAGTAACAATACAGGTTGCTCTTAAATCTACACTTACATGTTTTCTTCTAACTCCTTGATAAAATTCCTTACTACCTTCAGTTTTACAGCCAAAGCAGTGTTTGAGCTGGTAATGTACTCTTGAACAGCACTGCTGCCTTTAACATTTGTATGTTTAGATCTGAAAAGAGAATTTGGTCATTATTTCATGATGAGAGAATCTTATATGACACAACAGAATTACAAAAATCTGACAATACTGTAAAATGCCAGCGTAAGAATGTGGCTTTGATTTTTTTTTTCTTTTTTTTCTTCTTTTTTCTTTTTCTTCTTTTTTTTTTTTTTTCTTTTTTTTTTTTGAAATGGTGAGTGTGCCATTAATTCAAGACAAGAATTTTGTTTGTAAGTCGATCTCTATAACTGTTCTTGGCATCATTCTGTAGGATGAAGTAGATACATGGAATTTGGCACTGGCTCCCCAGGGCAGTGGTTTGGCACTGAGCTGACAAAGGCCAAAGAGCATTTGCACAATGCTCTCAGACACAGGGCTTGACCCATAGGAGGTCCGGTGTGGAACCAGGAGGTGGAATACATGATCCTCGAGGTCCCTTCCAAATACAGATATTCCATGATCCTCTAATACTTATATTCCCAAGTCCTGTACACAGTGCTCAGGTGCTTAATCGAAAGGTTCCATGAAACAGTGAGGTATCTATGTCCCTTTACCACTCAGTTATTCAATTTGCCACATGGATCTTTTATCCAGTCACATTAAAAAAACACTCAAAGTATTTCCTTCAGTCTGCCATTCTGATAGAGCTTTCTGGAGCAAATAAAGAGTTGCAACTCAGAATGTCCACACCTCCCTTCCTGCACCCTGCATACTTTTTTCATTGTACTGTGATTACGTACCATTCTATTGTCACCCTCATTCTGTCATTATCTAGGCAGTTTACTGCCATTAAATTTTCCAGCAACAGATGCCCACAAGTACAGCCAGCCTGGACTTATTTCCAATACTTATCTTTGTCCTGATGTCCTTGTAGGAGCTGGGACATTTCTCCATCTCAGCAGCAGAGGGCAGGAGGGGTCCAAGGTGAGGGCACGCTCTCCTCTATTTTTCTGGCACTCAAAGACAAAGGGAACAAGAAAACCAGATGTGTTTCCCTGCCCATGGCAAACACCAGCCTTTCCATCGTTACAGTCCTTCCTGCCATCAGCAGAGACATTTTGCTTTCTTTCCGGTCTGAAGTGTGTTCCACCTGATGACAACTGGGAATGTCTTTCTTTCACCATTAGAATCATTGCACCTCTGACTAAACACATAGCTAATCACCACTGAAAACTAACTACATGTTGATTAACATTCAGAGAGATTGTGCAGGTGTCCTTTTAGGAACTGGCCTACAGTATGCTAAGAGGGATGGATGTGGGGACATTAGGATAACGTGCCCTCTGCCTTTTAAGACAGCCCCAGCAGAGCAGGTCAGCAGGCTGAAGAGCTGAGTGGGTCACCAGGGCTCAGAGACTTCACTCGGCCATCTGAAAGTTGAGGGCCTTCAGCCCAAGCTGCCCTTTTCCATGCAGGCAAGGAGGCCAAGAGAAGGTGGATCGGCACAGTTCTGGTGCAGACAGGGGCTGCAGTGTGAGCAGGCCTACACAGACAAGGCTGTGCCCACACAGAGTGACAGCAGCTTTCGCTGTGAGCAGATTCCCAGGGGGCCTGAGCCATGGCAGTTCTTGATGGCAGCATGTTCCAATCAGCCCTGGAAGTCTTCTCTGGACGTCTGTCGCATTCTGGAATCCACACTGAGGACGCAGTCGCTGTGTCAGAGCAGCTGGCAGAGTCACGGGGAACCGTGACGTAGTTGGCCCAGGGAGCAACAACAAGGCCTGCACTGCTCAGCCAGCCCAGGCCAAAGGGGAGCACGAGAGAGAGCAGAGGAGAGAGGGGGGGAAAGAGGGCCAGGAAGGAAAGGCCTGTGCCTGAATGGACGTGTAGCAGCAGCTGCTGACAGCAAACTCGGTGATGGCAGGGGCACAGCAGAGCAGTGCAATGCTGGCAGCTTCCTGTGTCTTTCACACAGGCACTGGAGACATGGCCAGCACTGGGAGATCAGCAGAACTGCTGCACACCTCTGCCAGTCCAGGCCAGAGGAGTGCAGAACAGTGAGCTGCTGCTGAGGGGAGAGAGGATGGCCTGAGAGCTGACCTGAGAGGCAGGGCTGGCTGTGTTACAGCAGCCTCTGTGTCCTCCTCCTGTGTCTGTGAGGGCCAGAGGGCCAGAAGAGAACATGCCCAGACAACGAAGCCCTGCTGTCCTCTGCTGCTCAGCTGGAGAGATGTTCCGCCTTCCTGAAGGACGCTGATCCAAAGGGAAGGAATCAAAGGAAGTCCAGGCTGGCTGTCCTTGTGGGCATCAGCTGCTGGCAGCTGCCTCTGTGCTGCCATGGGCAGGGCACAGCACACACAGTGTTTGCAGTTCCCTGTGTGACACTGGCCCTGGTGACCTGACAGCCATAGGGAGACAAGAGAAAGAGCTGCCTCCCTCTGCCAGATGAGGCAAAGGTGAGAATCCCAGAATCACAGCATGGCCCGGGTTGGAAAGGAGCTCAAGGTTCATGAATCTCCAACCCTTGGCTCTCCAAGGGTGCACAGGGGGCTTTGTTCTCCCTGTGGTGCAGCTTCAGTGCCAACTCACAGCTGAGCTGGTTGGCACACTGTGACAGCCTGCCGCTCTGAAGCTCTTGGGGCAGTGCTCAGTTCTTTCTGAAGTACTATGGAAAATGCTGCTGTCATGACTGTCATTCTAAAGCTGATATTATTTCTTCTGCATCAGGCTTGCATGAAGCATCTTTGATCAACAGAGAAATCAGAAAAATTGCTTTTCCTATTGCAGTTTCCTTTTAACTAGTGGTTAAAGCTTTCAGTTTATTTTTGGCACCAGAAATCCTGGGATGCAACCAGGTTAGATAAGAAGTGAAACTGAGTCAACAGTAAAGGAACACAGATGAGATAGCATCACACAGCTCTGGAAAAGATGTTCCAGCTCTGTGTCTACCTACACCTTCAGGAGATGAAAAGTACTGGCTTACTGAGGTGTCCTGGGTTGCAGGCTCTGTTAATCTCCATTTTTGGAAGAGCTGCTTGCAATAAATACCTTGTAAGGTGAATGAGCTTGATAGAAGTAGGGTGTGAAAGAGATGGATTTGCTGTTTCCCTGAAGGTGCAGGAGTATTGCTGTGCCTACAGTCAGTAAACAAGGCAGAAATCACTGTGTTCCTCAGAATGAAAAGGAATAAAAATCTTTTTGTGAGTGACAGCACGCCTGAATGAAGCACAAATCTAAACATTTAAAATAAGGGTTAGTGTCAAAGGGACTTGCAGTATTTCTCATCAAGAAATATTTGATGCTTTGATGCTTCTTTATGAAAGTCATCATAACAAAAGCGTACTGATGTCTTTGCTGAGGATTTCCTTGGTTCCAGCCTGAAGGTGTGCGCAGGCATGAGCAGGCAGTGCTGAGCTGCAGGTGAGTGCCTGTGTCCCACAGCAGGAAACCCGTGGATGTCTTCAGGGGTTTGAAATGGGCAGAGCTGTAAAACCTGTAGGCTTTCACTGAAATTGTCCTCTGCTTTATTTTGTAATCTTAGTTTCACCAGTGCTTTCCAATATCATTTTCGTATGAATGCAGATACATGGGATAGGATTTAAAGTTTTTATGGCGCTGCTGTATAATTTTCTGTGGTCATCGTAAGCCAATAAAAAAAATAAATGGTAATCAGGCAATCTATTAACAACCTGTGGCACGTGTAAAACAAGGAAATTCCTTGCAGGAAGACAATATTGCTATACAATAATGTGGCTATCCAAAACTGTTAATTATACTTGATGAGCTGGAGATAATCCTGAAATGCAGGACTTTGATCTTAGCCAAGAATAATAAAAGTTATTATCGTTCTTAAATTGGCAGCTGCTATCAAAAGCCTGTGTCTTATTTCCCTTTTCGTAACACTGGCTAAATCAGAGAAAGTGAGAAAAGAATTTCATGATTGCAGCTTAGGGATTCTTTCCCACTTGACCAGAAGTAATCTATGTCCAAAAAGGTTTGTAAATACTTTTTCTATCTTATTTGGCCAGATGTATTGATATTTGAGATGAATGGCAAAAACATTTTGCGTACATAGATAAGCAATGCAAATTTGCTGGATTGTTTTAGAGAAAAAAGCTCCGGTTATCTGATCGTTTCCATGCAGAAATAAGATTTAGAGTAAAATTCTCATTATTACTATTCATGCATGAATAAGTTCAAAAAAGAGATGTGGGGGATGTTGTTTCAATTCCAGGTGATTGTAGGAAGGACTGTCAGGATGGAAAGGCTAGTGTCTGCCATGGGCAAAGAAACACTTCTGGTTTTCATGTTCCCTTTGTCTATGAGTGCAAGAGGCCATGAGGAGAGAGTGCCCTAAACTTGGACCCTTTTTGACCATTGCATCTGAGATGGAGAAGTGTTCAACCTTCTAGAAGGACTTCAGAACAAAGATATGTAATGAAAATAAGTCCAGGCTGGCTGTCCTTGTGGGCATCAGATGCTGACATCTGCATAGTTGTTGCTATGGGAATGGCAGAACAGGTGGAATCTTGCATATCCTTGTGTGACACAGTCACTGGTGAATTCAAAGCCAGAGGGGTATAATAGAAAGAGCTTCACCTCCCTGCCAGATTAGGCAAAGGTGAGTGGGATGTTGTTTCAATTAGTGCTGATGTCAGGAAGGACTGTAAGGATGGAAAGGCTGGTGTTTGCCATGGGCAGGGAAACACATCTGGTTTTCATTTTCTCTTTCTCTTTGAGTGTCAGGTAAACAGGGGAGAGTGTGCCCTCACCTTGGAACTCTCCTGCCCTCTTCTGCTGAGATGGAGAAATGTCCCAGCTTATAGAAGGACATCAGGACAAAGATATGTAATGAAAATATGTCCAGGCTGGCTGTCCTGTGGGCATCAGCTGCTGGCATCTGCATTGGTGTTGCCATGAGCATGGCACAGCAGGTAAAAGATTGCTTTTCCTTGTGTGACACAGGAGCTCTTGACTTGACAGCTAGAGGGATGCAATAGAAAGAGCTGCAACCTCTGGCAGACATGTCAAAGGTGAGTGGGATGTTCTTTCAGTTGCTGCTAATGTCAGGAAGGACTGTAAGGATGGAAAGGCTGGTGTTTGCCATGGGCAGGGAAACACATCTGGTTTTCATCTTCTCATTGAGTGCCAGAAAAAGAGGAGAGTGTGACCTAAACTTTTACCCCTCCAGCCCGCTTCTGCTGAGCTGGAGAAATGTTCCAGCTTGTAGAAGGACATCAGGACAAAGATATGTAATGAAAATAAGTCCAGGCTGGCTGTCCTTGTGGGCATCAGCTGCTGGCATCTGCATTGGTGTTGCCATGAGCATGGCAAAGCAGGTAAAAGATTGCTTTTCCTTGTGTGACACAGGAGCTCTTGACTTGAAAGCTAGAGGGATGCAATAGAAAGAGCTGCAACCTCTGCCAGACATGGCAAAGGTGAGTGGGATGTTGTTTCAGTTGCTGCTGATGTCAGGAAGGACTGTAAGGATGGAAAGGCTGGTGTTTGCCATGGGCAGGGAAACACATCTGCTTATCATTTTCTCTTTCTCTTTGAGTGCCAGGTAAACAGGGGAGAGTGTGCCCTCACCTTGGACCCCTCCTGCCCTCTTCTGCTGAGATGGAGAAATGTTCCAGCTTGTAGAAGGACATCAGGACAAAGATATGTAATGAAAATAAGTCCAGGCTGGCTGTCCTTGTGGGCATCAGCTGCTGGCAGCTGGACTGCTGCTGCCATGAGCATGGCAAAGCAGGTAAAAGATTGCTTTTCCTTGTGTGACACAGGAGCTCTTGACTTGAAAGCTAGAGGGATGCAATAGAAAGATCTGCAACCTCTGCCAGACATGGCAAAGGTGAGTGGGATGTTGTTTCAGTTGCTGCTGATGTCAGGAAGGACTGTAAGGATGGAAAGGCTGGTGTTTGCCATGGGCAGGGAAACACATCTGGATTTCATCTTCTCTTTGTCTGCCAGAAAAAGAGGAGAGTGTGCCCTAACCTTGGACCCCTCCTGCCCTCTGCTGCTGAGATGGAGAAATGTTCCAGCTTGTAGAAGGACATCAGGACAAAGATATGTAATGAAAATAAGTCCAGGCTGGCTGTCCTTGTGGGCATCAGCTGCTGGCATCTGCATTGGTGTTGCCATGAGCATGGCACAACAGGTAAAAGATTGCTTTTCCTTGTGTGATACAGGAGCTCTTGACTTGAAAGCTGGAGGGATGCAATAGAAAGAGCTGCAACCTCTGCCAGACATGGCAAAGGTGAGTGGGATGTTGTTTCAGTTGCTGCTGATGTCAGGAAGGACTGTAAGGATGGAAAGGCTGGTGTTTGCCATGGGCAGGGAAACACATCTGCTTATCATTTTCTCTTTCTCTTTGAGTGCCAGGTAAACAGGGGAGAGTGTGCCCTCACCTTGGACCCCTCCTGCCCTCTTCTGCTGAGATGGAGAAATGTTCCAGCTTGTAGAAGGACATCAGGACAAAGATATGTAATGAAAATAAGTCCAGGCTGGCAGTCCTTGTGGGCATCAGCTGCTGGCATCTGCATTGGTGTTGCCATGAGCATGGCACAGCAGGTAAAAGGTTGCTTTTCCTTGTGTGACACAGGAGCTCTTGACTTGAAAGCAAGAGGGATGCAATAGCAAGAGCTGCAACCTCTGCCAGACATGGCAAAGGTGAGTGGGATGTTGTTTCAATTAGTGCTGATGTCAGGAAGGACTGTAAGGATGGAAAGGCTGGTGTTTGCCATGGGCAGGGTAACACATCTGGTTTTCATTTTCTCTTTCTCTTTGAGTGCCAGATAAACAGGGGAGAGTGTGCCCTCACCTTGGAACTCCCCTGCCCTCTTCTGCTGAGATGGTGAAATGTCCCAGCTTCTAGAAGGACATCAGGACAAAGATATGTAATGGAAATAAGTCCAGGCTGGCTGTCCTTGTGGGCATCAGCTGCTGGCATCTGCATTGCTGCTGCCATGAGCATGGCAAAGCAGGTAAAAGGTTGCTTTTCCTTGTGTGACACAGGAGCTCTTGACTTGAAAGATAGAGGGATGCAATAGCAAGAGCTGCAACCTCTGCCAGACATGGCAAAGGTGAGTGGGATGTTTCAATTAGTGCTGATGTCAGGAAGGACTGTAAGGATGGAAAGGCTGGTGTTTGCCATGGGCAGGGAAACACATCTGGTTTTCATTTTCTCTTTCTCTTTGAGTGCCAGATAAACAGGGGAGAGTGTGCCCTCACCTTGGAACTCTCCTGCCCTCTGCTGCTGAGAGGGAGAAATGTCCCAGCTTCTAGAAGGACATCAGGACAAAGGTATGTAATGAAAATAAGTCCAGGCTGGCTGTCCTTGTGGGCATCAGCTGCTGGCATCTGCATTGCTGCTGCCATGAGCATGGCAAAGAAGGTAAAAGGTTGCTTTTCCTTGTGTGATACAGGAGCTCTTGACTTGAAAGCTGGAGGGATGCAATAGAAAGAGCTGCAACCTCTGCCAGACATGGCAAACTTCAGTGGGATGTTGTTTCAATTAGTGCTGATGTCAGGAAGGACTGTAATGATGGAAAGGCTGGTGTTTGCCATGGGCAGGGAAACACATCTGGTTTTCATTTTCTCTTTCTCTTTGAGTGCCAGGTAAACGGGGGAGAGTGTGCCCTAACCTTGGACCCCTCCTGCCCTCTTCTGCTGAGATGGAGAAATGTTCCAGCTTGTAGAAGGACATCAGGACAAAGATATGTAATGAAAATAAGTCCAGGCTGGCTGTTTTTGTGGGCATCAGCTGCTGGCATCTGCATTGGTGTTGCCATGAGCATGGCACAGCAGGTAAAAGATTGCTTTTCCTTGTGTGATACAGGAGCTCTTGACTTGAAAGCTGGAGGGATGCAATAGAAAGAGCTGCAACCTCTGCCAGACATGGCAAACTTCAGTGGGATGTTGTTTCAGTTCCTGCTGATGTCAGGAAGGACTGTAAGGATGGAAAGGCTGGTGTTTGCCATGGGCAGGGAAACACATCTGGTTTTCATCTTCTCTTTGTGTGCCAGAAAAAGAGGAGAGTGTGCCCTAACCTTGGACCCCTCCTGCCCTCTGCTGCTGAGATGGAGAAATGTCCAAGCTTCTAGAAGGACATCAGGACAAAGATATGTAATGAAAATAAGTCCAGGCTGGCTGTCCTTGTGGGCATCAGCTGCTGGCATCTGCATTGCTGCTGCCATGAGCATGGCACAGCAGGTAAAATATTGCTTTTCCTTGTGTGACACAGGAGCTCTTGACTTGAAAGCTAGAGGGATGCAATAGAAAGAGCTGCAACCTCTGCCAGACATGGCAAAGGTGAGTGGGATGTTGTTTCAGTTGCTGCTGATGTCAGGAAGGACTGTAAGGATGGAAAGGCTGGTGTTTGCCATGGGCAGGGAAACACATCTGGTTTTCATCTTCTCTTTGTGTGCCAGAAAAAGAGGAGAGTGTGCCCTAACCTTGGACCCCTCCTGCCCTCTGCTGCTGAGATGGAGAAATGTTCCAGCTTGTAGAAGGACATCAGGACAAAGATATGTAATGAAAATAAGTCCAGGCTGGCTGTCCTTGTGGGCATCAGCTGCTGGCATCTGCATTGGTGTTGCCATGAGCATGGCACAGCAGGTAAAAGATTGCTTTTCCTTGTGTGATACAAGAGCTCTTGACTTGAAAGCTGGAGGGATGCAATAGAAAGAGCTGCAACCTCTGCCAGACATGGCAAACTTCAGTGGGATGTTGTTTCAGTTGCTGCTGATGTCAGGAAGGACTGTAAGGATGGAAAGGCTGGTGTTTGCCATGGGCAGGGAAACACATCTGGTTTTCATCTTTTCTTTGTGTGCCAGAAAAAGAGGAGAGTGTGCCCTAACCTTGGACCCCTCCTGCCCTCTGCTGCTCAGAGGGAGAAATGTTCCAGCTTGTAGAAGGACATCAGGACAAAGATATGTAATGAAAATAAGTCCAGGCTGGCTGTCCTTGTGGGCATCAGCTGCTGGCATCTGCATTGCTGCTGCCATGAGCATGGCACAGCAGGTAAAAGATTGCTTTTCCTTGTGTGATACAGGAGCTCTTGACTTGAAAGCTGGAGGGATGCAATAGAAAGAGCTGCAACCTCTGCCAGACATGGCAAACTTCAGTGGGATGTTGTTTCAATTAGTGCTGATGTCAGGAAGGACTGTAAGGATGGAAAGGCTGGTGTTTGCCATGGGCAGGGAAACACATCTGGTTTTCATTTTCTCTTTCTCTTTGAGTGCCAGGTAAACGGGGGAGAGTGTGCCCTAACCTTGGACCCCTCCTGCCCTCTGCTGCTGAGATGGAGAAATGTTCCAGCTTGTAGAAGGACATCAGGACAAAGATATGTAATGAAAATAAGTCCAGGCTGGCTGTCCTTGTGGGCATCAGCTGCTGGCATCTGCATTGGTGTTGCCATGAGCATGGCACAACAGGTAAAAGATTGCTTTTCCTTGTGTGATACAGGAGCTCTTGACTTGAAAGCTAGAGGGATGCAATAGAAAGAGCTGCAACCTCTGCCAGACATGGCAAAGGTGAGTGGGATGTTGTTTCAGTTGCTGCTGATGTCAGGAAGGACTGTAAGGATGGAAAGGCTGGTGTTTGCCATGGGCAGGGAAACACATCTGGTTTTCATTTTCTCTTTCTCTTTGAGTGCCAGGTAAACAGGGGAGAGTGTGCCCTCACCTTGGACCCCTCCTGCCCTCTGCTGCTGAGATGGAGAAATGTTCCAGCTTGTAGAAGGACATCAGGACAAAGATATGTAATGAAAATAAGTCCAGGCTGGCTGTCCTTGTGGGCATCAGCTGCTGGCATCTGCATTGGTGTTGCCATGAGCATGGCACAGTAGGTAAAAGATTGCTTTTCCTTGTGTGATACAGGAGCTCTTGACTTGAAAGCTAGAGGGATGCAATAGAAAGAGCTGCAACCTCTGCCAGACATGGCAAAGGTGAGTGGGATGTTGTTTCAATTAGTGCTGATGTCAGGAGGACTGTTAGGATGGAAAGGCTGGTGTTTGCCATGGGCAGGGAAACACATCTGGTTTTCATCTTCTCTTTGTGTGCCAGAAAAAGAGGAGAGTGTGCCTGCTACTTGGACCCCTCCTGCCCTCTGCTGCTGAGATGGAGAAATGTTCCAGCTTGTAGAAGGACATCAGGACAAAGATATGTAATGAAAATAAGTCCAGGATGGCTGTCCTTGTGGGCATCAGCTGCTTGCATCTGCATTGCTGCTGCCATGAGCATGGCACAGCAGGTAAGGGATTGCTTTTCCTTGTTGGACAGGTGTTAAGCCATTCTGATTCACCCTTTGCATCCACAGCATACAGATTTTTCCCACACTGCTGTTTCTATCCAGCAATGTGCATATGTGCAGTGTTACAGAGGTTGGTGGCCCTGCCTGTGGCAGGGAGTTGGAGATTCCTGATCCTTGAGGTCCCTTCCAACCCGGGCCATTCTGTGTGTGTGTGTGTGACTGGCTAAACACCAATTGTTGCTAGCTCAGCAGGAATACTGCTAATTATTGAACGCCTGACATCTGCTTATCAACACTTGGCCACTATTTCTGGACACCTGCTCATCCCTGAAGAGAGAGAAGTTTGGAAGGAGGACAGAGGGGAGTCTCTTGATGCCTGCCTGTTGCATCCCAACCTGCCCACAGAGTGAGTCAGTTCGGCCTTGTGTGGAGGCCCTGGCTTCTTTGGAGTCTGTTTTTCTTTTGCTGAGCTTCTCCTATCCAAACAGAATGGCCTTACAACATGCTTTCTGGTCCTTAATACTAAACCCATGCAATTTGTAACTATTACTGTTATGTAAGTGAGAATTGATCACATGATTGAACAACTGTATTTCTAACATATGTTATGAAATAACTTCTTTTTACTAATACTAATAAAGTATTTCTACTTTTTCAAACTGTTTCTAAGGGCAAATTACAAAACACATGGTGCTGTACTGCTTCAGAGCAATCCCACATTTGATAGCCAGTGCAGAAACAATATTCCATCCTACAGCATTAGCTAGTTCAGAGGTACCAGATGTGTATCTGGATATGGCTGTTGTGCATAACTGGGGCTGAGGGATCAGAAATGACAGCTCCACTCTTGGAGACCACAGAACTGAAATGGAAAGATAAAATAGTTGCAGGGCAATTGTTCTCTGTGCCTGAAGCAGGGACCGATTTATGGGGGAGAGATTTAACACTTAAATGAGGATTACAGCTGCAAGTCTGTGAAACAGATGTCAGGGTGTCAATGAATGTGTTATCAGCTGTGATGAAGAAGAAATGAATCCAAAGCTGTGGGCAGGGGAAGGAAATCGGGGTGGACTCACAATTTTCCCTTACAAAGAACTGCCCAAGGAGGGAGTGGAGCTGTGAAACAGCAACAATATCCCATAGCCTTAGAAGGGAGAGTGGGTCTAAAAGCTGTAACACAGACACTGGTTAAGGATGGTCTTCTGGAACCTTGTCTGTGGCCTTATAACACCCCAATCCTGTCGGCACGGAAGGCAGACGGCACGTATCGGCTGGTGCAAGATGTAAGGAAATGACTGAACCCGTTCTCAAAAGACAGCCTGTGGTTCCTAACCCCTATACCCTAATGAGTCAGATCCCACACGGGCAGCAGTGGTTTGGTGTGAGAGACCTCAAAGATGCTTTCCGGACAGCCTCTGGACTCAGAGAGAAATGGCTGTGTTTGTATGAGGACACATTGTAATCCTATCGTGATTCGTGATGATACTGTAGATACTGGAACTCGTGCTAATCCTTGTCTTTGCAGCATTTGAAGCAAGCAGCTGGTGCTGCTGTCATGCAGAAAGCTCCCTTCCAACCACTCAGCAAGCATTTGGATGAGACAGCTTCCTGCTGGGAGCCCTCCGACATCACTGCTGCCTCCTCCAGAACCATACCTGCAGATGCTTCAGAGCTCTTCAGCATGGACTTCCTTCCTCCCATCAGCAGCTGCTCCTGCACTGACCTTCATTCACACTGGGATACCATCTGCTTCCAGCAGGAGCTGACCTGCGAGACAGAGAAAGGAAACGTGGGATGAGCACCAATGCAGAAGCACAAGGCTGTGTCACCACCACGTCTTGCAGCCTTGGGAAGTCAGCTGCAACTGCAGCCTTGGTCAGAATTACAACGGGCACCGTAAATTAAGTGTGACCTCTGAAGTTGTTGCCATGATCAGAAATAGACGCTGAAATTGCTCACATAACTGTCGGTGGTTCCCTCCAAATTCTTTTGCTTTGGGGAACAGATGGACTCGGAATGGAAGGACACGAGAAAAATGACATCTGTTTGAGCTCAGCAGACTTGAGAGGTGGGCCTGGGTGAACCTCATGAGGTTCAGCACAGCCAAGTGCAAGGTTTGGCATTTGGGCCGGAGGAATCCCAGGCATTCTTTTGTCATCGTGGTGGTTTCCAATAGACCCCAACAATGAGACATCAGGTCGCCGTGTGGGCTCCTGGCTGACACTGCCATTTCCCAGCCATTGCAGCCTAGGGGCAAATAAAGTAAAATACTTCAGAAAGATCTCACACTGATTGCATATTTTACTGTTCTTTTACACAAAACAGAAGGAGAGGGCAGCAGATGCATACAGCTGCATCAACACCCAGGCTGCTAAAGGAATGGAAAGACAGAAACATCAAATATCAATGCCTTATTCTAATGCAAGGAGGGAAGCTTCTATCAATGTTACTTTTTATCATTTAAAATGAGCAGTTGGCACTCTTAAAGGAAAATCCTAGGCCCCAGGTTCTGACAGTGTGGCAATCTGGACTCAGCTGTGACTGATCCAAACAGTCTGTTCCAGATTTTAACATCCCTTCTATGCATTCACAAGTTTTCTCTCTTGACTTCCCCTTACAGCCGTTAGATGCCAGCAAAACATCCCACAAACACTCCTTACCTCTGTGCACACAGGCACCCATCCAACCAGAGCCATCAGTCATTCCCAGCCATGCGCTCTTCCTCCAATCATGGTCAGCATCACACGGCCGTCACGCAGCTCACTTGACTCAGTTTTTCTCTTCTTTCTGGAGGTGTCCTTGCTTCTCAGCCTTACCTTCTCGTGATGTTTATCTCGCTCTGCAGCTCCTGCTCTGAATAGGCTTTCTTGGATTCCCGCATGACAGGCACAAAATGCAGCCACAGCCCCGGCCACCAAGGTCAGCTCTTCAGCACACATTACCTGAGGAGCACTTGGCAACTCCTGCAACCTGAGCAGTGCCAGGAAGACTGTTTCACTTCTGCTTCTCCTGGCTCAGAAATTCATTTTCCTACCTAGAAAATGGAAATAAATAAATAAATAAATAAATAAATAATATAAAAAAATCCTGACACAATTGATACTATGGAATTCTGGAAGGCAAGGGATTTGCCCTCTATGATGAGAAGTTGAGTGCAAAGAACTCAGAAGAGCCATGAGCAGGTTGTGAACTTGTGGGTAAAATTAGGAAGTGCAGCAGTGCAGGGCTTCTGGAGGTGAGGGTCTGCTACAGCCGCCTGGAAAGAGAGCCTGTTGGTGGGAGCTGCTTACTGCAGCCAGCAGAAGCATCGCACTCACTGACTCTCATCCTGATGGGGGATTCCAGTCAGTCTGGGAAATCAGCATGGCTGGCTGCAAGCAATCTGACAGACTCCTGGAGTGCAGTGAGAATCACTCTGTGGTGCAGGCATTGGGCACAGCAAGCAGAAGGGAAGCATTGCTGGACATGGTGCACACCAGGGGTTACGACAGGAGGCGGTCAGGGCTGCAGTGACCATGCCCTCCTTGAGTTGGTGATCTCAAGGAATGCGGGCCTGGCAGGAAGCAAAGGCAGGAGCCTGAACTTCAGGAGAGCCAGCTGCAGGCTGTTCCAGGAATTCTTGGACGAGATCCTCTGGACAACTGTTTGTAGGGGCAAAGGGATGGAAAAGAGCCGGTCACTTTCTCAGAAAAAAACTTGCTCAGGTTGCACGCTGAGCTGCAGGAGAGGAAGGGGAGGAGGTGCCAGCACGGCTCTGCACGATGCTCTGCCACACTGGGCAGCTTGATCATGGCTCAGCAGTGGGATCAGACGAGGAGAAGGGGAGAAGGAAACCAAGGATGGGAGGGAGCCATCAGACACAGTCAGTGAGTGTCTGTGAAGTCTTGCAGACCCAGAGATTCCCAGTTTTTTTCTGCTTTCATAGCATTTGTGTGCTGCAGGGTGAGCAAAAGGTTCTGCTGCTTGATTCTTCTGCAGGAGCCGCCTAAAAGGGAAATGGCCACTGAGCTGCAGACCAAGCAGTACTGCCTGACGTTGGCCAGGGGGAGCTTCTCCTGCCGCAGTGTGCTGATGACAGGTCTGGAGATGATCTGCAGGGCCAGTTCATAGGTGGGAGCCAGGAAAGGACATGATGGGAGGAGAGAGGTGTTAAGGAGAGGCCAAGGCATGAAAATGCATCAGAAAGCCCTGAAAAGCGTCACAAAGCCACAGCCAGGAAGCTTGGGAGTATCATGAGCAGCATCCAGGATGCGAGAGATTATTTGCTACCATGCCAAATGGTAGCAGAGCTCCCCCTGCAGACATCCCAAAGCCAGACAAAACAGGAACAAACCCGGAGCTGTGCTGCACGCACCCCACAGCCACAGCATTGCAAGCTGAGGTGCCTTGCTGTGTGCTGCATTCATCCCAGTCTGTGTGAATGAAGACTCTGGAGGCAGTCAAGACATTGATTGAGCACAAGTGTGCTTTTATTATTATATAAAGGACAGGAGGGTGTGAGAGGTCCATGGTGAAGTAGGGACTCATCCTGTTTTGTCATGGAGAGAGTGGCTCAGAGCTCTCAGTGCTGCTGTCCGGTGCCTGGGACTGGAGGCCTGATTGAAAGTCCCCCTGCAAGAGGCTCTGCTCCTCCTCACTGACGCTGACCTGCTCCTGCATGGAGGTGCTGCTGTCGGGGCACTCACACAGTACCTGGGCTGGGCTGCACTGCAGAGACTCTGGGTGACAGACCACACTTGTGACTGTGGTGTCTGGGAGGCTCACATCACCAATTTCAGCAGAGCCAGGTGTAATGAGAGCTTGAACTTCGATGAGCTCCTTCTCTCCATCACTGTTGTCATGTGTAAGGCTGCTGTTGGAACTGCAGCGATTCGTGCTCCCTATGAGCTCTCTACTGATGGAAGCACAGAGAGCATCCTCGCTACTTGCCCTGGATCTTGTGGGTTGGCAAGGGCTCGATTCACCTAGAAAGGATACACAGGGGTTAGTGTCAAACTTTCACAAGCTGAATTACGACAGTAGTTCTTGATCAGGGGTGAACTGAAGATGCTAGGCAGGGGCTGGAATGCCAGAAGGAGATAGAAGTGCACTGCAAGCTTGAATTCGATGTTCCTGAAAAGCAGGGATTTGGAAGCTGCATTTGCACCCTTACCTGCCAGGACTACCACTGCTGTTTCTGAGGGCTGCCTGGCATTGCGCTGCAGTTGGCGTTTGCTGCCAGAGGATGGCTTTCTGAGGCTGAAGCAGCAACACCAACTGCTAGCTGGTGATTCCTCAGTTTTGCTGGGTGGATTTTGCCTGGAGAGAGAAAACAGCCAATGCTGTGAGTCGTGCGTGGTGCAGGGTGAGGGAAGAGCAGCACTGAGCTCATGGCAGCAATTGCTTGTTCCTAGCACTGCCTGGTTTCTGCAGAAAAACAGAAAAACCCACCCAAACAATGATGCTAGGTGCTGGAAAAGAAAGTCCTCTTTACCTGTCAGATGGAAAGTCAACGACGGTGTGGAATTTGCCCTGCCCAGCTGCAGGGCTTTCTTCCACTTCAATGTCGTGGCTGCTCTCTGTCACAGGGGGAGAGCTGCTGTGGCCTCGCCTCTGTGCCTGTGCCTCCTCCAGGCTGAGCAGCTTTGTGGCAGCAGAAGAGACCCCCACAGACTTGGGCCCTGGGAGAGAATTGTGCCCTGTCAGGGAAAACCACAGGTAAGAGCGAGGATCAGAAAGCATCAGCACAGCCACCACAGCTCTGTGGGAGGTGCTGTATTTTTCTCAGGCTTGCTTATCCAAGCCACTGGAAGAAGAGGAGCTCAAAATAACCATGTGGGCAGAGGTCTGTTTATGGCAAAGGACACGGTTATAACAAAGAGCAGCTTACTGTATCAAAACAGGCACAGAAAAACCTGAGAAAATGGGGGCAGGGAACTGAGAAAGCTGCGCTGCCACACTTGCATCAAGCTTCTCCTGCATGCAAACATAATAATGACAGTTTCTTCCTTGTCAAGTTTGGGCTTGGACATTCTCAGCATCCAGCAACAGGATGCCATA
The DNA here is from genome assembly GCF_987193195.1 of Phasianus colchicus. NCBI lineage: Eukaryota > Metazoa > Chordata > Aves > Galliformes > Phasianidae > Phasianus > Phasianus colchicus. Next base: position 3,366,014 of record NC_143476.1, read on the forward strand.
CCCTAATGGAAGCCCAGATGTCTGCTGTCCCCTTGAAAGCAAAAGCATTTTTTAAAGGTCCTGGAGAAGGCCTGCATTTGATCAAGGTGTCAGGTCAAGATCAAGCTAATGGAGGAAGACACTCACCTGCTGCATCTGCGATGTCTGCTCTGGATTTGGAGCCAAAGAGGACGTCGGTGTGGTTGATGAGGAATTCCACCACATCTGACTGTGTCTGCAGCTCCATGCAGGCAGCTCTTCCGCTGGCGCAGGCAGACTCGTTCTGCTGTGATCTGTAGAAAAGGCAGATTTTAGAAGTCATTTCTCCAAGACTGTTTCACCGAGTCTGAATTGTTGCAGCCAAAAGCTGTCAGCTGACGCTCTGGAGACTTCCGCAGTGGGCAATCAGTGATGCCACTGCAGAAATTCCCCTGGATGATCAAGGACACGTCAGTCCCATCTCAACAAGACTGCAGAAATTGTCACCTAGACATTGTGCCCGTGGGGATGGAGAACAACCCAGGCTCCTGCGCTTCTGTCAGCCACAGATTTTACAGGAGAAGAGCACATTTGATGGAGAAAAAGGGAGCACTGTTTTTTTTTTTAATGGAGAACAGATGTAAGCGTTGTGTTGAAACAGAACCAGAAGTTTACCTTAAGAGGTTTGGAGCCCACACAATGGCTAGGTTCTTGGCATGCATGTTTGTTATACTGGAGCTCCCAGCCAGACACGCCAAGTGTCTCATCAGATACTCCAGAGTCCTGGAAAACAAGAGAGGCAAACGTTCAGCACCAACGAGCATGCCGTGCTGCAATTCAGAAAGATAAAGGCTGGAACCGCATCGTTGCCCTCTGCAATGCAGCAGGGCTGAGCTCAGCAGGCTGAGGGCAGCACTGACCTGTAGTGAGGAGCGGGCAGCTGCTGGATGACGTCCTGCATTCTGAGCAGCCGCTCCTCCTCTGTAGCGGCACCAACAGCATCCTGGAGTAGTGCAGAAAGGGAGCGAGACACCAATCAGGCTAGTACACCACTGCGAGTAAACCTCGTGGGGCTGACAGCAAAAGGGCCTCCGAGCTGGGGCACTGCTGCAGCCATCTGCCAAGAGGCCCAGGAAGAGGGAAATGAAAGACGTGGCCTTGTGCTTACCGAGAACTTGCCGTACAGCTGGTGGGTGAGCAGAGGGTTCGGGAGCTCCCTGAAGTACATCTTGCAGAGGGAGCTCACGCTGTGAATGTCACGGACGGTGAGCTCAGGAATCTGCTCCGACTCAAATTCCTGCCTGGAGAGAGGGACGCAAACCCGGTTGAGCGAGAGGAAGGCAAGCCCAAAGCCACACCAGATGCACTCAGGCTGTGTCAGTCGCAGCACTCTTACCGCAGTCTCTGGATGTTGGACGCGACGCCGGACAGGCGGTATATCCCCTGCACCACGCCGTGCTGCTCAATGAACTCAGCGCAGCTCTGGAGGACCTGGGGGACTGAAGAACACGTGCCAGACATCAGTGGAGTTCCTGATTCAATCGTGCTGCAGGCTGTGCTTCACATCCTATCCACTAAGCCCAGCCAGGCTTGGCTGAAGCAAATACAGATGTGCTTGTCTCTTAGGAGCATCCGCCTCACTTTATCCTTCAGCCATCAACTCCCATTACACGTGTCTCCACTGCTATCAGCCTGCCCCCTGCTAGATGTGAGCTCCCTTTCATCTTCTTTAGATGCCCAGCAGAGGAAGATCTCAGGAATGGGCAGCTCCTTACCATCACGACCGGAGTGGAGAAGATGCTCTCCCAGGTCACCGCCAAACACCCTTTCCTTCTCCACCTCCCGCTCGGTCGGTTTCTTTGGGCGGGCCTTCACCAAGGAACGAAGGAAGGTGAGGATCTTGCTGCGTTTCTTGGGCACTGCACAACAAAAGGAAGAAACCAGGTCATTTCAGGTTTGGCTCCGTTGGACGAGGCCGAGCACAGCACATTCTACAGAGCACGTCAGAACGGGAAGAACGTTACCAACCAGTACATACAAGAAAAGAGATTTTCCCCATCTCTGGAGGAGCCCAAGGCCAGGCTGGATGGGGCCTTGGGCAGCCTGGTCTAATCTGACATTAAATGTGGGGGCTGGGAGACCATCCTGAGGCGGGAGGGTTGGAGCATGATGATCCCTGAGGTCCCTTCCATCCCAAGCCATTCTATGAAAATTCTATAGTTTCGCCAAGTCCAATCATAAAATCAGGAGGATTGGGCCAAATCCCTGCCCCATGGTGTGCATGAAGAATCATCAACCCAGAGGACAATGTGGGATGGATAAAGGAGGTACTAAACATAGAACACACCCCAAAAAAGACTTCATTTTGCTTCCCCACACCATCAAATGTAACATCCGTACCTGGCTTTGGCACTGAGTTGATGAGTGACTCAGGAATGTTCTTATTAATGAGTTCCACACACTCCCCTGGGAAAAATCCAACCTGTAACAAGAAGAGAGGCCAACTATTGCATGCAGCACTTCTCAGATCTGAACTGTTAAACCAAAAGCCACGTAACATTTCCCTCGGAACGTGCTTGCCTGACGTTCCGTAAGACTATCCAGCAGAAAATGGCCATAGTTCACAGCATAAAGGTAATAATTTTTCAACATTTGCAGCCAAAGGCAAGGTCCTCTGACACCGACACAGGGAAACTGTTTATGTCCATTCGGCATCCTATGCAGGCAGAGCAGCTCTAAGCTGAGATTCTTGCCTCTACTGAAGTTGCACTCTCCAGTCTGAAGCTTGTGCCTACCTGGAAGCCGAGCTTGCCTCTCCACCAGGGGGTCAGCTCCTTTGGTGGCATATCGATGACACAGATGATGTCTCCCACCTGCAAGAGATTGCAACGTCAATCCCAGCTTCAGCACAGCTGGGAGGAAAGCAGAGCTCAAATGTCTGCATTCTTCTGCACTGCCAAACATGGCCGAGCATGAGAGCACTTGCACCAGTGCAGCTCTGAAGGCATTTGGCATTGTAAAATTGAACAACAAGGAACGCCTTGAACTGCTTACCTCAAAGGAGAGTTCATCCGCTGCCTGGGCAACGTATCTCTTAATAGCATGGGCAGCACCAATAGCTGGAATGTTCACAGGTGCCACCTCATGGTCCAGCAGGGGCTTCCCCTTGTTCTCAGTCTGAAACAGAGAGCACAGGCCACGGTGAGGAGCTGGGAACCAACAAGGAGGATTTCAAGGTGAGGAGCACATCTGCAGAGAAAGCTGCAGGAAATGCACTCGGTCCTTATCATGGGCACTTGAGAAGGAACTGCAAGTCTAATAACGGCTGTTTCTCTCCCTGGTGTGCAGCAGGCACACGCCAGGCAATGGAAAGATGCATCTCTCCCCACCCAGACTAATCAGCAATGGCACTGACACAGACAGGTGACCTTGTGCATTTTGCCCCCTCCTTTCCTGCGCTCTTTGTGCAGGAAGGCTGACTGTTTAAGATGCTAGGAGACCGTGAAGAGGGAAACCAAAGCTACGGCTGCAGTTACAAGGTGCAAACAGTGCCACTGCAAGCACCAAGCAGCTCTCTTGAGCAGTCCAACCAACAGCGAGGCCAAACAGAGCAGAGAATGATTGTTGTTTCTGCAGCCATTTCAAGGGAAAAGTCAGTAGAGGACAAACACAACAGCTGAGATGGTTCTGGTACTTTTATAAACTTGCCACACTTGCACTACTGTCTTGCCAAAGAGGAGCTCTCTTGGAAAGCAGGAGAGCACATCTGCGGCTCACTCTGCTGGCTGCAGTCAGGGAACAAAGACCAATCAGAGCTTCATACTCTACCTCTGTCCATGCCAGGTCAGGCCCACAGCTGATCTCGCTGCACGCCACAGCCATCAGCGTAGGTGTGACAAGCTGGAACTGAAAAGAAACACACTTTTATCTTCTCTGTTCACATCTCTGCTGTGCTCCCTACAGCTGTCGGGCACACTCACACAGCCCAAGCACGCCTGCTGGTGTCCCTGGTGATGCTGTGCAGCTCTGCACAAGCTGGGGCTGGGACTCTTTGCCTAAGGGATTGGTTTCCTGTAGACCAGCTGGTCACAGCACCACAGACAGCATCCTTCTGAGGGCTGAGCTGCAGAGCACGTGGAGAAAACCCACACGTGACCAGTGTCCCATCAAAGCTGGATGAGGCTGTGTTACTAAACACGGGGCGTCACGGGCTGCTAAAGCATGTGGGGGGACAAACCATGGCAGGTACCTGGCAAGAGATCAGAACGAGGGAGACAAATCTCACGAATCCGCAGCCGTTCCTTGTCACTTTGCTCTGATCTTCCACGAGCAAAAGCTGCAGCAGGGAAGCAGGCAGAGGGTGGAGAGAGGAGAGAGAAAGAGCAGGTCAGTTTGCTTCCACGGTTTAGCAAAGAATACGAGGGGAAAACCAAAATCTGCCCTCCCTCAACTTAAAAACTTAAGTTTTCAACTTAAAACCATTTCCCCTTGTCCTGCTGTTATCTACCCTTTCAAAGAGGTGATTCCCCTCCTCTTTTTAGGCTCCCTTTAGGTACTGAAGGCTGCCATGAGGTCACCCCACTGCCTTCATTTCTCCAGGCTGAACAAGCCCAGCTCCCTCAGCCTGTCTTTGCAGGGGAGGTGCTCCTGTCCCCTGATCATCTCTGTGGCTCGCCTCTGGACCCTCTCCAACAGCTCCCTGTCTTTCTGGACACTGTACTGCAGCTGGGGCCTCACAAGAGCAGAGCAGGGGGGGACGATCACCTCCCTGTCCCTCATGGCCACCCCTCTGCTGATGGAGATAATGTGATCCTATGAGCTCCGCCAGCCAGCAGTTCTCAGCACTCACTGTCCCCCCGTCTCTCCCACACTGTCTCAGCTTACCTACAAGGTGCTGCACAGGACGGTGTGAAGACAAAGGGACGCAGTCGGTGCACAAGTGCAACAAGCGAGCTGCTCAGTCAGAGCTCCAGCGCTCCAATGAAGGGACGCAGCACGCACTGCTCCTCCCCTCATTCTAGCCCTTATGACATCACTGAGGGCCACCAGGCTGCTCCACCACGACGGACAGGGTGGGGTGGCAAGACCAGTCACAAGGGCAGAAGATTCCAACAGCCCAGCCCAACGTTCTGGAATCAGGGGCTGCTTGGAATTCTACCCCAGCCAAATCCTGGAGAAGCTGGCACGGGGTCGTCATGACCAAAGCGCAGGACCTGGCGCTTGCTCTTGTTGAGCCTCGCACAACTGGCCTCAGTGCATCCCTCTGGAGGGCCTTCCTGCCCTCAGCCAGATGGACGCTTCCTCCCAGCAGCGTACCTTGCAGTGCTGGGCCCATGTCAAATCCACACTAGAGTGGGTTTTGTTACATTCAAGGGCATGTTGCAGCACCCATCTATTTCACCTGGAAGGAAATAAAGCAGGAGATGGGAGAAACACAGAACTACTGCCAGACTGCTTTATCCCTTTCTCAGCCCAACTTCCCTTGCCTCATCCCCTACCCCAACTCCTGGATGATGCCCACAGGCTGATAGTTGGATCTCAAGTCCATAGGACTCCATTCACAGGGCTCCATCAAAAAGGCTGTCACACTTGTTCCGTACACTCTCACTGACCCAGCAGTGGTATCACAGTCACTTAACACACACACAACAACCAAACCCCGAGCATGCACATCCCTTCCTGCGTGACTGCAGCCCACAGCTCCCCTTCACACCTCCGTGGATCTCTGGTGTTTTACACTGATGCAGCCTCGCTGCAGCTCCGTGGCTGTCACACAAGGCCTGCAGGACCTCTTTCTCTGCAAACCCCGTCTGCAGGCATTGGTTCACGAGGTTCACCTCCTGCCCTCCTGAGCAAAAACAAGCACTAAGAACAAGAGCAAAGCACACTGGACTCGACCTGGCTGGATCCCCAACCCTCAGTCCTGTCAGACGGACCCTGGTGTGGAGACTCATCCCCAAAGCCTGGCTGGACATCAGCACAGGCATCATTCTTCAAACGCCCCATCCAAGCAGCAAGGGATCAAAGCGTTGGCACAGCTGAAACAGAAATGCTGTGTGAGTTTCCTGTTAGCACTGAGCAGGAACAAATCTACCGCTGAGCAGCAGGATTGAGACAAGCAGCAGAAGACACCCAACCTGCAGAACCAGCTCGTTTGGGGTCGGTCCAGATGTTTGTCTGCTCCCTTCCCTGGCCAAGGCCAAGCTTGTGAGCTGCTCCTCCTTTGTGCAGGGGGAAATGGTGCAGATGCCATGTGGTGGCTATGCACAGCATGCCTTTCACTTGCTTTTCCTCTCTCCATCTGCCATCTGCCATTAGCAAACAGCATCTCCAGCCTTCAGAGATCACTGAGTCCAACCCCTGCACAACAGTGCAGCCTCTCTTTAGCCTTGTGTTCATCGTTTTCCTGTAAGAGCTTGTCTAAACACTGCCTATAATCGTGGTTATACTAGAAGCATTTGGATTTCTTGATCCTTACTGTAATTTCAATTACAAATTTAGATGTTTTTTTGTTAGGGACAACTTTCAATTTCTCAACTGAAATTTCAATATTGCATTAGGTGTTGACAACCACGGGGCTGCAGTACAGAGAATTACAGGAAGATTAATTTCTCCATCTCCATGCTCCTAGACATTTATGATTACAGTGATGTAGTTATATACAGAGTTGCAAGATACCAAAGCTAGAATAACCTCTTGGTGCAGCAGGATGTCTGGAGCCCAAGTGCAGAGTCTCAGTGTTGCAAAGCCAGGAATGTTCACAAGTGGAATGTACATCACCTGTGTGCTCCAGCTCTTCTGTGTGCATGCTAGGAGCAGTGATCCCCCTGCACCCAGGGCTGCAATAAAGTCCTGTTGGGTTTCTAACCTGCCCACCAGCAGCCCAGGCTGCCCAGAGCCACATCCAGCCTGGCCTTGGATGCCTGCAGGGATGGGGCATCCACAGCCTCCCTGGGCAACCTGTTCCAGTGCCTCACCACCCTCTGGCTGAAAAACTTCCTGCTCACATCCAACCTAAACCTCAACACCCCCCGTCTCAGTTTAAAGCCATTCCCCACTTGTCCCATCACCATCCACCCTCCAAAACAAAACACCTCGGCTGTTCAACACTGAAAGAGCAAAATAACCCACAGCTCTTACTTCCACTGTATGCAGTTAATTCCAAACTTAGGGTCACAGGTTAATTACTCATGTGATCCTTCCTGACAGAAGAACTACTCGTAGTGATGTGTAGGAGTAAGGAACAGTTTGAAAAGGTCATGGACATATTAGAACTTGCATCATTTATCTTAATAGATGCCTACATTGCACAGCATTTTGTAAAACACACGTTACAAGTACTGTGCATTGGATTACACTATATCAAACTCTAAGTAACAATACAGGTTGCTTTTAAATCTACACTTCCATGTTTTCTTCCAACTCCTTGATAAAATTCCTTACTACCTTCAGTTTTACAGCCAAAGCAGTGTTTGAGCTGGTAATGTACTCTTGAACAGCACTGCTGCCTTTAGCATTTGTATGTTTAGATCTGAAAAGAGAATTTGGTCATTATTTCATGATGAGAGAATCTTATATGACACAACAGAATTACAAAAATCTGACAATACTGTAAAATGCCAGTGTAAGAATATGGCTCTGATTTTTTTTTTTCATTTTTTTTCTTCTTTTTTTCTTTTTCTTTTTCTTTTTCTTTTTCTTTTTTTTTTTTTCTCTATTATTTCCTTTTTTTTTTTTCTTTCTTTTTTTTTTTTTTAAATGGTGAGTGTACCATTAATTCAAGACAAGAATTTTGTTTGTAAGTCGATCTCTATAACTGTTCTTGGCATCATTCTGTAGGATGAACTAGATACATGGAATTCGGCACTGGCTCCCCAGGGCAGTGGTTTGGCACTGAGCTGACAAAGGCCAAAGAGCATTTGCACAATGCTCTCAGACACAGGGCTTGACCCATAGGAGGTCCGGTGTGGAACCAGGAGGTGGAATACATGATCCTCGAGGTCCCTTCCAAATACAGATATTCCATGATCCTCTAATACTTATATTCCCAAGTCCTGTACACAGTGCTCAGGTGCTTAATCGAAAGGTTCCATGAAACAGTGAGGTATCTATGTCCCTTTACCACTCAGTTATTCAATTTGCCACATGGATCTTTTATCCAGTCACATTAAAAAAACACTCAAAGTATTTCCTTCAGTCTGCCATTCTGATAGAGCTTTCTGGAGCAAATAAAGAGTTGCAACTCAGAATGTCCACACCTCCCTTCCTGCACCCTGCATACTTTTTTCATTGTACTGTGATTACGTACCATTCTATTGTCACCCTCATTCTGTCATTATCTAGGCAGTTTACTGCCATTAAATTTTCCAGCAACAGATGCCCACAAGTACAGCCAGCCTGGACTTATTTCCAATACTTATCTTTGTCCTGATGTCCTTGTAGGAGCTGGGACATTTCTCCATCTCAGCAGCAGAGGGCAGGAGGGGTCCAAGGTGAGGGCACGCTCTCCTCTATTTTTCTGGCACTCAGAGACAAAGGGAACAAGAAAACCAGATGTGTTTCCCTGCCCATGGCAAACACCAGCCTTTCCATCCTTACAGTCCTTCCTGCCATCAGCAGAGATATTTTGCTTTCTTGTGCCACTTCATCCCTTTAGCATCTGGCATTCCAACAAAAAAGTACTTACAAGGAATTTTAATATTTTCATATTAAATGTCAGAATTAGAACCTTATATTTACCAAATATTTAAAACGTTCAACCCAGTGAGAAGTGAACTGATGTTGTATTTAGCATTCAGATAAGAACTTGTAAAGGAAGTAAAAAGTGCTGCTTTCATAAACTATAGTCTCATTGTCAAGCCTTGCACTGTCTCAGCAGATTATTACAGAATGTTCATTCAAGCAGGAATTAAGAGATGCGTCTGAATTGATAACAACAACGAGTAATTAAGAAAGCTTGACTGCAGTCTGCTTGAGGATTCCAGTCTGAAGTGTGTTCCACCTGGTGACAACTGGGAATGTCTTTCTCTCACCATTAGAACCATTGCACCTCTGACTAAACACATAGCTAATCACCACTGAAAACTAACTACGTGTTGATTAACATTCAGAGAGATTGTGCAGGTGTCCTTTTAGGAACTGGCCTACAGTATGCTAAGAGGGATGGATGTGGGGACATTAGGATAACGTGCCCTCTGCCTTTTAAGACAGCCCCAGCAGAGCAGGTCAGCAGGCTGAAGAGCTGCGTGGGTCACCAGGGCTCAGAGACTTCACTCGGCCATCTGCAAGTTGAGGGACTTCAGCCCAAGCTGCCCTTTTCCATGCAGGCAAGGAGGCCAAGAGAAGGTGGATCGGCACGGTTCTGGTGCAGACAGGGGCTGCAGTGTGAGCAGGCCTACACAGACAAGGCTGTGCCCACACAGAGTGACAGCAGCTTTCGCTGTGAGCAGATTCCCAGGGGGCCTGAGCCATGGCAGTTCTTGATGGCAGCATGTTCCAATCAGCCCTGGAAGTCTTCTCTGGACGTCTGTCGCATTCTGGAATCCACACTGAGGACGCAGTCGCTGTGTCAGAGCAGCTGGCAGAGTCACGGGGAACCGTGACGTAGTTGGCCCAGGGAGCAACAACAAGGCCTGCACTGCTCAGCCAGCCCAGGCCAAAGGGGAGCACGAGAGAGAGCAGAGGAGAGAGGGGGGGAAAGAGGGCCAGGAAGGAAAGGCCTGTGCCTGAATGGACGTGTAGCAGCAGCTGCTGACAGCAAACTCGGTGATGGCAGGGGCACAGCAGAGCAGTGCAATGCTGGCAGCTTCCTGTGTCTTTCACACAGGCACTGCAGACATGGCCAGCACTGGGAGATCAGCAGAACTGCTGCACACCTCTGCCAGCCCAGGCCAGAGGAGTGCAGAACAGTGAGCTGCTGCTGAGGGGAGAGAGGATGGCCTGAGAGCTGACCTGAGAGGCAGGGCTGGCTGTGTTACAGCAGCCTCTGTGTCCTCCTCCTGTGTCTGTGAGGGCCAGAGGGCCAGAAGAGAACATGCCCAGACAACGAAGCCCTGCTGTCCTCTGCTGCTCAGCTGGAGAGATGTTCCGCCTTCCTGAAGGACGCTGATCCAAAGGGAAGGAATCAAAGGAAGTCCAGGCTGGCTGTCCTTGTGGGCATCAGCTGCTGGCAGCTGCCTCTGTGCTGCCATGGGCAGGGCACAGCACACACAGTGTTTGCAGTTCCCTGTGTGACACTGGCCCTGGTGACCTGACAGCCATAGGGAGACAAGAGAAAGAGCTGCCTCCCTCTGCCAGATGAGGCAAAGGTGAGAATCCCAGAATCACAGCATGGCCCGGCTTGGAAAGGAGCTCAAGGTTCATGAATCTCCAACCCTTGGCTCTCCAAGGGTGCACAGGGGGCTTTGTTCTCCCTGTGGTGCAGCTTCAGTGCCAACTCACAGCTGAGGCTGTTGGCACACTGTGACAGCCTGCCGCTCTGAAGCTCTTGGGGCAGTGCTCAGTTCTTTCTGAAGTACTCTGGAAATGCTGCTTCTCCTTCACCAAGTCTGTTTCCAGACAGACGTCTTTTTCTCCTCTGTACACACAAACAGTATCTTGTAACTCCCTGGCACAGTGCTCAGAAGTGATACTTCTGGAAGCACGTCAGAGAAAAGTGGCCTTGTCCCAGTGGACTTTCAGAGCAGATGAGAACAAGTCTTGGTTGACGGCTTTCTTCTGCTTCTGGAACTGCACAGGCAGGTTGTGTGTTGTCATACTTTATGCCAGAGTGCCAAACTGAAGCAGTTTCTGCAACTTCTTTTTTTCATACTTGTCACTCTTTGCTATTTCTGAGACCTTAACTTAGTCATTTTTAATGCGCTCTCATCTAAACTACTGTGTCCTCCAGTGTCAGTGTTGTATGAATCAGGACTGTGGGATTTCATCAGTGAAAGGATTCTGCTCTAATGACTGTCATTCTAAAGCTGATATTGTTTCTACCGCATCAGGCTTGCATGAAGCATCTTTGATCAACAGAGAAATCAGAAAAATTGCTTTTCCTACTGCAGTTTCCTTTTAACTAGTGATGAAAGCTGTCAGTTTATTTTTGGCACCAGAAATGCTGGGATGCAACCAGGTTAGATAAGAAGTGAAACTGAGTGCACAGTAAAGGAGCAGAGATGAGATAGCATCACACAGCTCTGGAAAAGATGTTCCAGCTCTGTGTCTACCTACACCTTCAGGAGATGAAAAGTACTGGCTTACTGAGGTGTCCTGGGTTGCAGGTTCTGTTAATCTCCATTTTTGGAAGAGCTGCTTGCAATAAATACCTTGTAAGGTGAATGAGCTTGATAGAAGTAGGGTGTGAAAGAGATGGATTTGCTGTTTCCCTGAAGGTGCAGGAGTATTGCTGTGCCTACAGTCAGTAAACAAGGCAGAAATCACTGTGTTCCTCAGAATGAAAAGGAATAAAAATCTTTTTGGGAGTGACAGCACGCCTGAGTGAAGCACAAATCTAAACATTTAAAATAAGGGCTAGTGTCAAAGGGACTTGCAGTATTTCTCGTGAAGAAATATTTGATGCTTCTTTATGAAAGTCATCATAACAAAAGTGTACTGATGTCTTTGCTGAGGATTTCCTTGGTTCCAGCCTGAAGGTGTGCGCAGGCATGAGCAGGCAGTGCTGAGCTGCAGGTGAGTGCCTGTGTCCCACAGCAGGAAACCCGTGGATGTCTTCAGGGGTTTGAAATGGGCAGAGCTGTGAAACCTGCAGGCTTTCACTGAAATTGTCCTCTGCTTTATTTTGTAATCTTAGTTTCACCAATGCTTTCCAATATGATTTTCGTATGAATGCAGATACATGGGATAGGATTTAAAGTTTTTATGGTGCTGCTGTATAATTTTCTGTAGTCATCATAAGCCAATAAAAAAAATAAATGGTAATCAGGCAATCTATTAACAACCTGTGGCACGTGTCAAAACAATGAAATTCCTTGCAGGAAGACAATATTGCTATACAATAATGTGGCTATCCAAAACTGTTAATTATACTTGATGAGCTGGAGATAATCCTGAAATGCGGGTCTTTGATCTTAGCCAAGAATAATAAAAGTTATTATCATTCTTAAATTGGCAGCTGCTATCAAAAGCCTGTGTCTTATTTCCCTTTTAGTAACACTGGCTAAATCAGAGAAACTGATAAAAGAATTTCATGATTGCAGCTTAGGGATTCCTTCCCACTTGACCAGAAGTAATCGATGTCCAAAAATGTCTGTAAATACTTTTTCTATATTATTTTGCCAGATGAATTGATATTTGAGATAAATGGCAAAAACATTTTGCGAACATAGATAAGCAATGCAAATTTGCTGGATTGTTTTAGAGACAAAAGCTCAAGTTATCAGATAGTTTCCATGCAGAAATAAGATTTAAAGTAAAATTCTCATTATTATTATTCATGCATGAATAAGTTCAAAAAAGAGATGTGGGGGATGTTGTTTCAATTCCTGCTGATTGTAGGAAGGACTGTCAGGATGGAAAGGCTAGTGACTGCCATGGGCAAAGAAACACTTCTGGTTTTCATGTTCCCTTTGTCTTTGAGTGCAAGAGGCCATGAGGAGAGTGTGCCCTAAACTTGAACCCTTTTTGACCATTGCAGCAGAGATGGAGAAGTGTTCAACCTTCTAGAAGGACTTCAGGACAAAGATATGTAATGAAAATAAGTCCAGGCTGGCTGTCCTTGTGGGCATCAGCTGCTGGCATCTGCATTGCAGCTGCCATGAGCAAGGCAAAGCAGGTAAAAGATTGCTTTTCCTTGTTTGACACAGGTTCTGTTGACTTGAAAGCAAGAGGGATGCAATAGAAAGAGCTGCAAGCTGTGCCAGACATGGCAAAGGTGAGTGGGATGTTGTTTCAGTTGCTGATGATTGCAGGAAGGACTGTAAGGATGGAAAGGCTGGTGTTTGCCATGGGCTGGGAAACACATCTGGTTTTCATTTTCTCTTTCTCTTTGAGTGCAGATAAAGAGGAGAGTGTGCCCTCACCTTGGACTCATCCTTCCCTCTGCTGCTGAGATGGTGAAATGTCCAAGCTTGTAGAAGGACATCAGGACAAGGATATGTAATGAAAACAAGTCCAGGCTGGCTGTCCTTGTGGGCATCAGCTGCTGCCATCTGGACGTCTGCAGCCATGAGCATGGCAAAGCAGGTAAAAGATTGCGTTTCCTTGTGTGACACAGGAGCTCTTGACTTGACAGCTAGAGGGATGCAATAGAAAGAGCTGCAACCTCTGCCAGACATGGCAAAGGTGAGTGGGATGTTGTTTCAATTAGTGCTGATGTCAGGAAGGACTGTAAGGATGGAAAGTCTGGTGTTTGCCATGGGCAGGGAAACACATCTTGTTTTCATTTTCTCTTTCTCTTTGTGTTCCAGAAAAAGAGGAGAGTGTGCCCTCACCTTGGACCCATCCTGCCCTCTTCTGCTGAGAAGGAAAAATGTTCCAGCTTCTAGAAAGACATCAGGACAAGGATATGTGATGAAAATAAGTCCAGGCTGGCTGTCCTTGTGGGCATCAGCTGCTGGCATCTGCATTGCTGCTGCCATGAGCATGGCACAGCAGGTAAAAGATTGCTTTTCCTTGTGTGACACAGGAGCTCTTGACTTGAAAGCTAGAGGGATGCAATAGAAAGAGCTGCAACCTCTGCCAGACATGGCAAAGGTGAGTGGGATGTTGTTTCAATTAGTGTTGATGTCAGGAAGGACTGTAAGGATGGAAAGTCTGGTGTTTGCCATGGGCAGGGAAACACATCTGGTTTTCATTTTCTCTTTCTCTTTGAGTGCCAGATAAAGAGCAGAGTGTGCTCTCACCTTGGACCCCTCCTGCCCTCTTCTGCTGAGATGGAGAAATGTTCCAGCTTCTAGAAGGACATCAGGACAAGGATATGTAATGAAAATAAGTCCAGGCTGGCTGTCCTTGTAAGCATCAGCTGCTGGCATCTGCATTGCTGCTGCCATGAGCATGGCAAAGCAGGTAAAAGGTTGCTTTTCCTTGTGTGACACAGGAGCTCTTCAGTTGAAAGCTAGAGGGACGCAATAGACAGAGATGCAACCTCTGCCAGACATAGCAAAGGTGAGTGGGATGTTGTTTCAATTAGTGCTGATGTCAGGAAGGACTGTAAGGATGGAAAGGCTGGTGTTTGCCATGGGCAGGGAAACACATCTGGTTTTCATTTTCTCTTTCTCTTTGAGTGCCAGATAAACAGGGGAGAGTGTGCCCTCACCTTGCAACTCTCCTGCCCTCTGCTGCTGAGAGGGAGAAATGTCCCAGCTTCTGGAAGGACATCAGGACAAAGATATGTTATAAAAATATGTCCAGGCTGGCAGTCCTTGTGGGCATCAGCTGCTGGCATCTGCATTGCTGCTGCCATGAGCATGGCAAAGCAGGTAAAAGGTTGCTTTTCCTTGTGTGACACAGGAGCTCTTGAGTTGAAAGCTAGAGGGATGCAATAGACAGAGATGCAACCTCTGCCAGACATAGCAAAGGTGAGTGGGATGTTGTTTCAATTAGTGCTGATGTCAGGAAGGACTGTAAGGATGGAAAGGCTGGTGTTTGCCATGGGCAGGGAAACACATCTGGTTTTCATTTTCTCTTTCTCTTTGAGTGCCAGATAAACAGGGGAGAGTGTGCCCTCACCTTGTAACTCCCCTGCCCCCTTCTGCTGAGATGGTGAAATGTCCCAGCTTCTAGAAGGACATAAGGACAAAGATATGTAATGAAAATAAGTCCAGGCTGGCTGTCCTTGTGGGCATCAGCTGCTGGCATCTGCATTGCTGCTGCCATGAGCATGGCAAAGCAGGTAAAAGGTTGCTTTTCCTTGTGTGACACAGGAGCTCTTGACTTGACAGCTAGAGGGATGCAATAGACGGAGCTGCAACCTCTGCCAGACATAGCAAAGGTGAGTGGGATGTTGTTTCAATTAGTGCTGATGTCAGGAAGGACTGTAAGGATGGAAAGGCTGGTGTTTGCCATGGGCAGGGAAACACATCTGGTTTTCATTTTCTCTTTCTCTTTGAGTGCCAGATAAACAGGGGAGAGTGTGCCCACACCTTGCAACTCTCCTGCCCTCTGCTGCTGAGAGGGAGAAATGTCCCAGCTTCTGGAAGGACATCAGGACAAAGGTATGTAATGAAAATAAGTCCAGGCTGGCTGTCCTTGTGGGCATCAGCTGCTGGCATCTGCATTGCTGCTGCCATGAGCATGGCACAGCAGGTAACAGATTGCTTTTCCTTGTGTGACACAGGAGCTCTTGACTTGAAAGCTAGAGGGATGCAATAGAGAGAGCTGCAACCTCTGCCAGACATGGCAAAGGTGAGTGGGATGTTGTTTCAATTAGTGCTGATGTCAGGAAGGACTGTAAGGATGGAAAGGCTGGTGTTTGCCATGGGCAGGGAAACACATCTGGTTTTCATTTTCTCTTTCTCTTTGAGTGCCAGATAAACAGGGGAGAGTGTGCCCTCACTTTTTAACTCCCCTGCCCTCTTCTGCTGAGATGGAGAAATGTCCCAGCTTCTAGAAGGACATCAGGACAAAGATATGTAATGAAAATAAGTCCAGGCTGGCAGTCCTTGTGGGCATCAGCTGCTGGCATCTGCATTGCTGCTACCATGAGCATGGCAAAGCAGGTAAACGGTTGCTTTTCCTTGTGTGACACAGGAGCTCTTGACTTGACAGCTAGAGGGATGCAATAGACAGAGCTGCAACCTCTCCCAGACATGGCAAAGGTGTGTGGGATGTGGTTTCCGTTGCTGCTGATATGTCAGGAAGGACTGTAAGGATGGAAAGGCTGGTGTTTGCCATGGGCAGGGAAACACATCTGGTTTTCATTTTTTCTTAAGCTTTCAGTGCTAGATAAATAGAGGATAGTGTGTCCTCACCTTGAACTCTCCTGCCCTCTGCTGCTCAGAGGGAGATATGTCCCTGGTTTTAGAAGGACTTCAGGACGAAGCTATTTAATGAAAATCAGTCCTGTCTTGCTGTCCCTGTGGGCATCAGCTGCTGGCATCTGCATTGCTGTTGCCATGAGCATGGCACAGCATGTAAAAGATTGCTTTTCCTTGTGTGAAACAGGCTCTGTTGACTTGAAAGCAAGACGGATGCAATAGAAAGAGCTGCAACCTCTGCCAGACATGGCAAAGTTGTGTGGCATATTCTTTGAATTAGTGCTAATGGCATGAACGACTGTGAGGATGGAAAGGCTGGTGTTTGCCATGGGCAGGGAAACACATCTGGTTTTCATGTTCTCTTTGTTTTTGACTTCCACAGGCCACGAGGAAGCCTGGTTCCATGGACCATCTGCAAATTGTCTGTCACTTGGGAATTCACACGTTCTTATGGACCTTGAAATACCACCTGACAGTTGGCCAATGTTTCAAACTAGAGAATCACAGACTGAAGAAACACTCAGGTTTCAGAAGGTCCTACTCAGTTTTCACTTTGTGCCTCTCCTCCAGGCTGCATGACATCTATGGAATATTACCAGAGAGGGAAATAAATAATGTTGTGGATTAACTCAAAATTTAAGTGTTCCTGATATCTCCTCATAAGATGGCCATAATCAGTCAGCAAGTCCTGCAGTACTCCAGAAGAAACACTGCAGTTCATTTAATTCAGCCAATTATTCCATGCACTCTGTTGCTACCAGGCTACTTAGTCCTCTACAGCTGCTGGTCTTCTGAAAAACATCAGTGTTTGGTTATTCATTTGGAAGCTCAGTGTTACATCCTGTAATCTCTCTAGATTTCTCCATGAGAATATGTAGAAATCTGTAAAGCTCTGAAGTCTGGTCTGGGCAATCGAGTAGTGACCTGGACTGTGAACCAGCTAAAGGAAAGAAGCCAGAGAGTTTTGGTCAGTGGAACAGAGTGAGTCTAGTTGCTGATGACACAAAACTGTGAGTGGCTGACATGCCTGAAGGCTGTGCTGCCACCCAGCAAGACCTAGACAGGCTGGTGGGTTTGGCAGGGAGAAACGCAATGAAATATAACAAGGGCAAGTGCAGAGACTTGCGTCTGGGTAAGAACAGCACCCCAGGTACCAGAATAGGTTGGGGACTGACCTGTTGGAGAGCAGTGTAGGGGAAAGAGACTTGGGGGTCCCAGTGAACAGTGGGCTGACCGTGAGCCAGCATTGTGCCCTTGTGGCCAAGAAGACCGATGGCATCCTGGGGCAGACTAGAAGGGCTGTGATTAGCAGGTCGAAAGAGGTTCTCCTTCCCTTCTACTCTGCCCAGGTGACCGCAACTGGAGTATTGTGTCCAGTTCTGGGCCTCTCCGTTCACAAGAAGGACAGGGAACTGCTTGAGAGAGTCCAGTGCAGAACTTCTTTACGGTGGGGGCGACAGAACACTGGAACAGGCTGCCCAGAGAGGCTGGGGGGACTCCTTCTCTGGAGACATTCAAAACCTGTGTGGATGCGTTCCTGTATGACCTGATCTAGGTGTTCCTGCTAGGGCAGGGGGATTGGACTAGATGATCATACAGGGTTCCTTCCAATCCCCAACATTCGGTGATTCTGTGATTCCGTAACTGGTGTGGAGAAGAGATAGCAGCTATTAAAATGAAGACTTGGTAAAAAAAAACCCTTTTCACATCTTAGCCAGGATTCTGGTATTTAATTTATTTAAATAAATAATACATTTTTAAGCTCATCTTTTCTCTTCTCTTCCTCTTCTATCCTCTTCTCTCCACTTCTCTCCTCTTCCTCTTCTCTCCACTTCCCCTTCCTTTTCTCTTCTCTCCTCTTCTCTCCTCTTCCTCTCCTTTTCTCTTCCTCTCTTCTTCCTCTTCTCTTCCTCTTCTCTCCTCTCCTCTTCCTCTTCCTCTTCTCTTCCTCTTCTCCTCCTCTTCTCTCCTTTTCCTCTTCTCTCCTCTTCCTCCTCTCCTCCTCCTTTTCTCTTCCTTCTCTCCTCTTCCTCTTCCTTTTCTCCACTCCTCTTCCTCTTCTCTCCTCTCCTCTTCCTCTCCTCTTCTCTTCTCTCCTCCTCCTCTTCTCTCGTCTTCTTCCCTCCTCTTCCCCTTCTCTCCTCTTTCTCTTCCTCTTCTCCTCTCCTCTCTTTCCTCTTCCCTTCTCCTCTTCCCTTCCCTTCTCTTCCATTCCCTTCTTCCCTTCTCTTCCCTTCCCTTCCCCTCCTTTTCCTTCCCTTCTCCCTTTCCTTCTTCCCTCCCCTCTCCTTCTGCCCCCTCCCCTCTCCCCAATCTCCCCTCCCTTCTCCTCTTCTCCTCTCCTTTTACATTTCCCTTTTTCATTCCCTTTCCCTCTCCTCTTCCCTCCTCTCCTCTCCTCTCTTTCCTCTTCCCCTTCCCTTCCTCACTTTTTTCCTCCCTTCTCCCTTCCCTTCTTACCTTCCTCTCCCCACCCACTCCCCTCACCCATTCCCCCTGCTTGTCCCCTCCCCTCCTCTCCTCTCAAATTTCCCTTTTGATTCCCTATTTCATTTCCCTTCCTCCTTGCCTTGCCTTGCCTTGCCTTGCCTTGCCTTGCCTTGCCTTGCCTTGCCTTCCCTTCCCCTCCGTTTCCTTCCCTTCCCCTCAGTTTCCTTTCATTTTTCCTTTCCTTTCCTTTTTTGTTTCTTTCCCTTTCCTTTCTTTTCCTTTCCTTTTTCATTTCTTTCCCTATCTTTCTCTTTCTTTCCCTTTCTTTCCCTTTCCTCTTCCCATCTTTTCTTTCCTTTTCTTTTCTCTTTTTCTTTTTGCCTTTCTCTTCTTTGGTCTACTGGCTCCACCGTCGAAGACAGAACTCTCTCATTCTTCTCCACGTCTCACTAGAAAAAGGAGAGTCTCAAGTTGTGAGTGAGTTCTTTTCACCTCAAACAGACTTTGAGAGGGAAAAAGAAAAGCCGCTTTGTCCCGGGATCCCCAGCTACAAGTTTGACCGCAGCAACAGCAAAGGCAGGAGAGCAGATACCTGTCTGTGGGCCCAAGCAGCCGACGGAAGTTGTCGATCACGACTTCTGCGTGACAGCGGGTGAGGATGATCACCGCCTGGCACAGGAAGGGCACGACTGCGCTCTGCTGCGTGGATGATGTGCAGCTGCGCAAGATGTACAGGATTAGTGGAACCTGAAAGAGGAAGGGGAGAAGGAACAACTTGCTGCATCCTTGACTCTGCAGGGAGTGACCGTGGACATTCAGCGCAGGAGCAGTGCCCGCTCCCTTGACATGCTGTCAAGGCCTAAGCCTAAATGTCACGCCAGCCCCCCTGTCCAAGCCCTGGCTCTGCACTCAGGCTGTGCTTCTTTCGCACAAGAAGCAAATGGCACAAGGCATCATGCAACAGCCAGAAAAAGTCCAAGACACGTGGAAGAAAGTCTCTTACGTCCCGACAGATGTCCTTTCTGTACATCTGCAGAAAGGTGATCATCCACTTCCCAGCAGCACGCACGCGCACTCCTTTGGCTTTCTTGAATGCCTCCTTGATGGCCATCATGAAGTCGACGGCGCGTTCCACGGGGAAGTTTCTGCAGACCATCTGCAGAGAAACGAGAAGCAGGAGAGATCTCATCACTGCTCTGCGGCAGCTCTTCAAAACATAAAGCAGTCTGGAGGGCACTCAGGCAGCCATCACAACGCTCCTGCTGTCCGTACCCTGCTATTTTTACGGAAGGCAGTTGAGCCTTCTCTCAGCTTCTCCACCCATGGCGTCTGCTTACATGCAAAGCCTACCTCCCAGCAGCCACAGTCACACATGCAAACAAACACACACAGTCAACATACACACAAATGCACATCATACAGTCAGCTCCTTGCACTGGGCACCTGAAGGCCAGACATAGCTGGGGGCAGCTTAGGGTCATGCAGAAGCCTACGCACTGAGATCCCACCGCCCCTTTTTGGGTCCACTTACCCTTGCGATTTTGGATGAGGTCTGGAACTGCAAGGTGGTGCTGCAGGCATGCAGCCCCTCGCACAGGCTCCTGATGTCTCCCATCTCGATGACTGTGTCGGTCTCCTTGGCTAGAAAGAGCACGGAGAGAAAAGGAAAGTCATGCTTCTGGAAACAGAACTGCTTTCCTTGGGGCAGAGACAGAGGACGGGGTGGGGACGAGAAGAGAGCTGCGCACAGTGCCTCTCCCTCCTGTAAACAGGGCCTAGGGGAGGAGAGAAGAGGGCTGGTGCACACCCATTCTACTTGCCTTGGATTCGGAGAAGGGAGCTCAGACAGGAGACAGCCAACTGGCGGGATGCGGGCATGGGGTCGCACGTCAGAGGCGCCAGCAATCCCACCAGGGAGCCAAAGTGCTTGCAGGCATCTCCTCTCTGCAGGGGCAAGAGGCAGGAAAAAAGGCTGTAGGCAGCCCCAGCTCTCACTAGCTACTTCCAGCTGTGCCTTCCCCACACACGGTGGCACAGCATGCACAGCTGGGCGGAGCTCGCCTTCCAGCTCAGGGGCAGCGGAGAGGGAGCAGGGGGCATGCGGTGGGGCTCTTTACTCACTCGAAGCTCTTCAGAAGCAGCCAGCAGCTGGGAGCAGGTCTGCAGGGCCCTCTTGCGCTCCCACACATCATCTGAGGTGATTGATTTCTGCAGGACCTGGGGCAAGGCATCTGTCTCACTGCGGACATCTTTTCTTTCCTGCCACCCCTCTCCCTGTCCCTCCTTTTCCAGCACTTATCCTCAGGACCTGCTGTCCTGTGGCTCCATGCAGCCCCTCCCCTTCCCCCCCCCCCCGCACAGCTGTCCCTGCTCTCTGCAGATGTTCCTGTCTCCTAAACCGGGAGCTGTGACCTGCCAGGGCTGGCTCCTGCCTTTCCCACTGCAGGGCCCATTTCTCTGCCCGTTTCTGAGCTCACAGCGAGCTGGCATATCAGCAGGAGATTCATCCCCCGCTGACCATCCTCTCATTCGCCAGATCTCTGTCCCTGCTATCCACAGGCATCACACTTTCTCCCTTGCCCCACATGTACTCACTTGGACTATGTTCTGGAAGAAGTCACAGCTGGGCTCTGTCTCGAGCAGGACCACCATGAGCCGGCCCAGAGCGTTCAACGATGTTTGCTGAAGCTGAAAGCAGAAGAGGAGATTGAGGTTTAGCATCACGGCTGCTGCCAGAGCATAGGCTGTGTGTGCTGAGGTCGGGTTTGACCGAGAGGTGGCCGGGAAAGTTACGGCAGGTTACCTGCAGGTACTGCGCTGCGTGCTGTGACTTCCTGATCTTCAGCATCATCTCTGCTGAAGGGTGCGTCACGATGTTCTTGCAGCACAGGACCAACATCTCCCGCATGTCCTTGCTTTCAAAACAGGGCTTCAGCTTGCTGACAGGAGGAAGAAAGGAAGAGAAATCAGAAAGAGCCTTTAGCAGTGCTCTCCAGCCTTGTTCAGACAACATCTGACTTTCTCCTAATCGACAGCTACAAAGTAAACACCCCCAGCTCCTGCTGCTGAGCATTGTCTTCAGTTCCAGCAGCGCCCACCTCCTCCCTGGCAGCAGTGAACCATCTCCCGCTCTGAAGGGAAGGAGACCCCTTCTCTTCCCCGCCACAGGACAGGAGCACCAGGGCCGTTCTCTCCTCACCCCCTGCCCCCTCCGGGCCTTTGGAGCTACCCAGAAGGTGGAGCACCATCCTGTTTTGCAATCCCAGAGGCTCGCGCCCTTACCTCAACTGCTCCAGGGCCAGAACCACCTTGAGGGGCACTGGGGAGACAGGGGCGCCCAAGTAATACTTCTTCAGCAAGTCCTGCAAGTCCCAGAGAGACACTGTCAAAGCGGGCAAGAAGCACGCGAGAGCTGTTCCACCCAGCCCAGAGACAGACACAACTGCCACGCGCCAGCCCCATCACTCCCACATTTCCCACTGCAGGATGCAGCAGCTCCACAGCTGGTGGACCTAGCCCGCTGCACAGCTGCTGCCTGCCAGCACCTGAGGCTCCCACCAGCTGGAGACGTGTGTGCCTCCAGGGAAGCGAGCCTCGTGGCACAGCCCAAAACTCCACTGCAGGCAGCTCTGGCTCTAGGCACTCACCATCAGGATCTCCAGCAGCTTGCCCTTCAAGGAGGGGTTAAGGCTGGCGGAATCACCCACGGTTTGGAAGGCAGAGCTGGAGTCGGTGATGCTCTGCACCAGTGCAAGGTTGTTCCGCAAGTCCTGAGGCCCAAGAGAGAAGAACATTCTGTGAACTGCGGGAAGGGCCGAGGGCTGCAAGGGGGACACGTGGGGGCGATGCTAAGGGAAGGCTTGGGTCTTCATCTGGGCACAAACCGTTCCCCAGGGGACCTTCAGAAAGAGAAGGCCCATCTCAGCATCTCCCCAGAGGAGGGGCTGCGGCTGGGCACAGACACCCTGGCACGTTTCAAGCTCTCACCCGGCAGCTGCAGCTGTACAGCAGCAGGATGTTGCCCACAATGTCTACCTCCAGGCGGGCGAGCAGCTGCTCCTTGCTGGCACGCAGTGCCAAGCGGCCATAGGCGAGCATGAGAGCGCTACGTGTGGCCTGAGCTCTCGTGCTGTCCAGCTCCATCTGTGTGGGGAGAAGTGCTTTGAGAACTTGCTCAGCGGCCCCCAGTGCCCAACAGTGCAGCTGGGCTCCCAAGGCAGGAGCTGCTGTGAAAATAAGGCAGAAGAAAGCCAAGGTGGAAACCCGTAACGCTTTACCTTCTTGCTCCTGGCAATCCTTCCATTCCGGCCCTTGCACAGCCTGGACGAAAACATGATGAGTGTGTCCAGGACTGGGTGGAAGTTGCCCTCAGCAGCATGGCTGACAAGAGAGATCATTCCCTGCACAAAAGAACAAGGGGCAGTTGGCGCAGGCGTGACCTTACTGGTGCAGCCAAGCACAGTGGCTGGGCCAGTCCTCGCCTGAGGGAAACGGCAGCAGTGAGGAGATCAGAAAGGTCCGGAGCAGGGCTAGAAGACAGACTGGGGACGCTCACAGAAGCTGCAGGAGAGGAGAGCTCACCTGGGCCTCAGAGGGCTCCTCCGCGTTTGCTTCCGTCAGATGTTGCAGCAGCTTCTCTTGGACGTGAATGTGGAGGACTGCCTTACAGGCTCCCAGCACTGTCCCCAGTGCCTTGTACAGGAAAGGCTGCATGGGAAGGGAAGGGAAGGGACGGAAAAGAAAGTCAGAATCTGAGACGTAGCAGCAGCCTGACCTGTTGGCAGAGGACCAGGTGGGAAGGGAGCACCCACGCTCCCTGGGAGTCGCTGAGAGCAGCCGCAGGCCGAGCTTTAGCCGGTCCCCGGGCAGCTTGCAGGGAAAGGCCCTCTGGGGGACATGGGCTGGGGAAGCAGCATGAGCGGGACGAGTGGGCAGAGCACCAGCCGCAGCCCCAGCCCCAGTTGGACACCTGCAGCTGCACCGCTGGGTAGAGCCCGGGGGAAAACCCACCTTTTCTGCAGAGCTGCTGGCAGAGCTGCCCAGCCAGCGGCTCAGCTCACAGCTCAGGCCCTTTGTCCAGGCGTCATCCTCCATCGTCTCCAGAGAAGCCCTCAGGAACTGTTGGAGAACAGAAGAAGCCAATGTTCCCTTGCCCTTTGCCTCTTCCCCCATTTCCAAGTTGCTGCAGCCTTCTGGGGAGAGGTGTCTGGAAGAACAGGCCCTCTCTCAGCTGCCCCCAGCATCCCCTCCATTAAAGCCACCTGCAGCTCTTCTCCTAAGAGCCGCCTTGGGCTTGGGACGAATGGGAAGAGGCAGTGCTGCAAAGGCATGCGGCCGCTCTGCAGCAGCATTTTAGAGGTTGTTCCTGTCCTGCGGGGGCTCATATGAGAGCAGGTCACCTTTAGGCAGGCAAGCACTGCTCTGCACCACGCCTCCTGGCAATGCTGTACCTTTAGTAGATGGTGCTCCCACTCTGCAGTGTCCGGGAAGCTCTCCGATTTCCCTGCACAGCAATAGGAAGCAAAAGACCTTTGCTTGGGATCAAGCCACAAAAGAGCTGCCGCAAACCTGGTTTGGCCTGGGCACTGGGCAAAGCTGGGACCTGCGCCCCCTCCACAATGACCTGTCCCTCCCCACAAACACTTTCCCAGTAGGAACACAGAACTGCTCCAGGACTGCTGCCTGAGGGGAGGTGAAGGGCCCATCCATCTCCTGGAATGGGTAGACTCCAGGGGGAAAGGTCCCTGGGCCTCAGTGCCGTATCCCTGAAATGGGAACTGCAGTAGAGCAAGCAGTGGGCCACAGGTTGTATTTTCATCCCTCCCTTCCCTTCCCCACCCCTCCCTTCCCTTCCCTTCCCTTCCTTTCCCTTCCCCTCCCTTCCCTTCCCTTTCCTTACCCACCCGTCCCCTCCCCTCCCCTCCCCTCCCCTTCCCTTCCCTTCTTCCGCCTCCCCCTCTCCACCAGCACTTTACCTTCAAGGCACTGCAGCAGCAGGGGGATCTCAGCTGCCCACATGGCCCCCACAGCTCTGTGGATCCTGCTGTGGAGGTTTCGCATGAGCAGCAAGGCAGCAGCTTGGAGTTCGCTGCCGGCAAAAGGGCTCCCTGCCACCACCTGAGCGAGAGCAAGGAGAAGCAGGGTCACTTCTGCAGCAAGAGCAGCGGCTTCTCCCAGGAGGGAAGCAGCTTGGCTCTGCCCTGGCGGGCAAGGAGCAACCAACAACTTTTCCCATGGTGCTGCGAGCCTGGGAAGAGAATGGCAGCCCCGGGGCTCAGGTGGACACTGGCGCTCTCGGCCATGCTGCTTCCTCCTCGGGGCTTGTGACACCGGCCCCTGGAGCATCTACTCACCAACAGGCGCACCAGCAGCGTCTGGGGAGTCAGCAGGGGGCCTGCGGGGAGAAAGGTGTGCTGAGTGCCCTGCCACATGTCCCTCCGCTGTCCCTTCTGGGTGCTAATACGGGTCAGCAGAGCTCCCTGGGGGAGTTTCTGCTCCTACCTTGAAACACGGAGCTGAGGAAGTGTGGATCCAGCTCTCCTACCTCCCGCGCTGCCAGGTCCTCTCTCTCAGCCAGGCTTTGGATGCAGCGGGAGATCGGGATCAGCATGCCCGTGTACTGAGCTGGAACTACATAGAGCAGCAGCCGTGGCCACAGGAGCTGTAGGGAACGAAGCAGTTGAGCGTGTCAGCATTCCTGCCTCCGCTCAGAGATGAAGAGGACTCTGTGAATTTCCCTGAGTTTTGTGTGCTTCAGAGCACGCTGGAGGAGAGACCTGGGGTGTTGCAATGGGACAAGGAACACGTGGTGCGAAGGCGAGGAGTGGCAGCAGGGCAGAGTGTGACTTACTTTGGTCATCCCTCTCACTGAGAAATCCAGCGATCCCAGGATGCTCATGCACTGCTCTTGCAGAGCTCCTTCTTCCTGGGCCTCCTGGGCAGAAAGGACTCCAGCTGCCTGCACAACATTGTTGTTGAAACACCAGTTACTCTCAGCTGGCTCAGGTGTGGTCCCACTGGTGCTTCTGTGCCAGCCTTTGAGCAGCAAAGGCCTTCCAAAAGAAGATGCAGCCCCCTGTCCTTACCCTTCTTCCCGTGCTGCGGCTGAACTCATTGAAGATATGCCCCACTACGTCCCAGGATGAGCAGCTCTGGGCATCGGTGCTGAGCAGGTCCCCGATGAAACGCAGAATGGCCTTCCTCACCTGCCAGGGGTCAGTTATGGGTTTGATTTTCCAGGTCAGAAGGCAAAGGGAAGCTACGTGCTCATTGGGACAGCCCTTTGGGCACGAGCAGAGACAGTGAGAGCAGAGGACAAGCCTTGGCTCTTGAGGTGAGGGCGAGGCCGTAGCACCAGGCGGTGCGCCTTCCAAGTGCAGCACAGGGACCTGCCTGCTCCACTCTGCCTGCTCTCCCCACAGGAGCCATCGCAACCCTGTGGTCAATGCCCCAGCACCTGTCTAGTCACCCCAGCCCTGCCCGTCACCACTCCGACAGAGCTTTCTTTTCCCAAAGCAGCTCACCTGGATCCTGGGGTCGCTGCACACGCACTGCAAAGCCTCTGCGACCTGGGGCAGCTTTTCTGTCATCACAGGCTCTGCAAGAGATGTGCAGAAGCATGCATGGAGACACAACCCTGATGGCAAAAGGGATCCCTGGAAATAGCGACCCATGGTACTGACCATCAGAGCAAGCTAGAGCACTGAGCAGACCCAGGGCTGCCACGCGTCCAGCCTCCCTCTCATCGCCCAGCTGCAACCGCAGAAACAGGACTGCTTCCTCTGGGCAGATCCGGGCTGCAGAGAGAAAATCCCGTGCTGTGTTAGCAAGAAACACATGCCCATTCCTGAGGTTGGCGAGAAAGGTTTTGGCCAGGGCACTGCCAAGCATTGCCAAAGCTCCTCTCCTTACCCTGCAGCAGGATGCAGCGGGTCAGCTCTGTGCTATCAGCCTCGCTGTGCTGCCTGGTGTCATCAGAGAGCTGTGGGAACAAGGTCCGTTTTAGAAAATCGCATCAGCACTGAGGACAAGAAAGAAACTGTGCTGCCAGCTCTCGTCTCCCTTGGCACTCTCAGGGAGAGGACATGCAGACAAAACCCGGCCTGCCCCACAGCATCCCTGGGGGTACACGCATGGCTCTGGAGGAGCCTCAGGCATGCAGGAGCTACAGCTGAGCACCTGTCAGAGGCTCAGAGCTCTGCAGTCCTCCTGAGACTTGGACAAGAGGGAAACTGCTGTGGGTGCAAGGATAGGCTCCCCTTACCTGGTAGAACATGGCACTGGTAATGGCCAGAAACTTGTCCTTGGGGATGATGGTCTGAACTCCCTCTAAGGCCTCCAGGAAGATAGTGAGGCTCTGTAAGAGACCAGGAGAGGAAAAAAGCGCTGCAGCCACATCTAGCCACTTGGGAGCGGAGAAACTGTTTTCCAATGGTTTCTCCACTGGGGGAAGCTCCTGCACACTGTTTGGCATTCTTGTTTGTCCCCCAACTCTCAGCAGCACCCAAAGTCTCTCTGCTTTCAACCGAGCCCTGTTGGCATCGTTTGCAAGCATTTCCCACCCAGCATCCCTCTTCTCCCTCATCAGATGCAACTAAACGTGGTCTGCCTGGTTGTTAGCACAGAGCTCCTCAGGCACTCAGAGCCCCACGGTGGTGGTTGTGAAGCTTCCCATCCCCAGAAGATGGGCCCCACTGACTCCTGGCTCCCTCCTGGTTCCTGTCCCCATTGTTCTTCCCTTGACGGAAGAGCTCAGGAAGCCTCAGACCTCCCTTGATCACCTGTTCCTTCTTTCTCCAAGGGTCCCCCACCTCCTCCCCGCATCCCCCTGACCCCTCGTGGCATTTGCATGGGCCCCACATCCACGCTGAGCCCTGCACAACATCTCACCTTGGTCACTCTGCAGATGTCTTGGACCTCCTGATACGGGCGCACGAGCCAGAGGAGCTGCTCCCAGACGTGCTCTCGGTGCAGCTCCTCTTGCAGGAGGACAGCCATCATGGCAGTCACAGCCCCGAAGACGGCCTGCTTGTCCTGGAGAGGAATGGCAGAGGCCCGGCATCAAAGACTGAAGGTCTGCCCTTCCGACAGAGAGGGCTTTCTCTTTTCCTTCCCCTTCCCCATACCCCCTTGCCCAGCAGGAGATGAGCTCGCTCTGGACAGCAGGGAGATTCTCCCCACACCCTCGTCCCCAGCACTCCCTGCCACAGTGCTGTGATATGCAGCTGCTTCCTGGCACGGAGATGCAGCCCCGAGCGCAGTTTGGGGCCCTTTGCAGAGCCAGCCCACTCCCTCTCATCACCCCTCTGCTCTCAGCCCACTGGGCACAGACAGAGCTGCTGACACGGAGGTCCCTGCTGCCATCCTGGGCTGGGAATGCAGCAGTGCTCACCTCTTCCTCCTTGCAGTCCTGCCAGTTTGTCAGCACGGAGAAGAAGAGCAGGTGCAGATTCTCGTAGATTTGTTCTTTCTGCACGACAGGCCGGGGGCATTGCTTTCCAGAGCAGAAGTGAACCCGGACTCCTTCTGACCATTGTTTCACAACTGAGAAAACAAAATGAAACAACAAAATAAACGAAGAATTAATTTTAAAAGAAAAAACAAACAAAACCAAACCAACAAGAGAAAAGGGAGCCTGTGAGAGTCTGCAGGGCAGGATGCAAGGGCTGTCCTGAGACCCCCTGCTCTGGTCCGGCACTCACCAGCACAAGCGAGGCGCAGGGTCCGGCCGCTCCTCACCTGGCCCACCACACTGCGCAGGCCAGCCAGCATCAGCCACGTGAAGGGGATGCACTGTGGAGCTGCAGAGGAGAAGGAGAGGTCCACAGTCAGAGCCCTGGCAGCAACAGAGGAGGGGGCGAAGCCCTGCATCCCCCAGAGAGGAAAGACCCCTTTCCCCCGTTGTCATAGGTGTAGGGTGGCTGAGAGCACTCTACCGTAGATGCCGAACAGTTTGCTGAGGGTGATGAGCACGAAATCCTTGGGTCTCTCCCCGATGGCCTTCAGCTGGCCCTGGAGCTCAGCCATCACCAAGCTGAAATGCATCCGGGCCAGAGCCACCAGGACGTTGCTGGCAGCCGTCCTCACGTTGTCCCTGACACCCTGAAAAGGAGTCACTGGTGACACACCGTCCAGGAGACTGCCTGAGACCCTGGGAAGGGCTGAGCCACCGCCGTCCACCAGCACAACACCAGCACGGGCAGCGGCTCCCTTTGCCTTTGGCTGTAACCCCTCACCTGGGCTGCCGTCAGGTCCCGGGACACCTCTGCCAGCAGCCGGTTCACCACTCCGCACGGCGGGCGGCTGTCGTCTTCCCACAGGGCGCCCTCCAGCTCGCGGTACACCTGTGCTCGATCACCCTGGGGACAGGACCAGTCATGCTTTGCTTTGCCCTTGCTCTCGGGGAGCCACCCACTGCCACCCATCACCGTGCCGGTGTGGTGCCGCGGCCCGGCACCCACAGGACCACGGCACTGCGCCACGGCAAGGATTCACGGCCGGACGTCCCCAGCTCACCTCCCGGTCTTGCAGGCGCTGTTGCAGCACAGTCACAGCGGAGACAGGGACAGGGCTCGGCACCCTGCTTCTCTCCCTGCGACGCGTACGTCTGGGCACGCAGCCCACACAGGCAAAGAGACCTGGAAGCAAAGAGCGGAGCAGCTGCCGCCGGTGTCGCTCGGAGCCAGGGCCGAGCATCCGGCCGGCTCTGGGAGGAACGCTCCTCCAGCCCCACGGTTGGCGGGGACGGGGGAGGGAGCTTTCCCCTTGCTGGGGTGCCGGGGAAACCACGGCGGGCAGCTGCGCTCAGCAGAGCGAGGACGGTGCTGCCGGCGCGGCCTGAACTGACTCTGGAGGCACACGTGCGCTCGGGCGGCGTCACGGCGTGCGGAGAGGTGGAGGGACTCACCTCGAAGGGCTCTCAGCCGCTCCATGACAGCAGGAAATCTCCAGGTAGACGCAACGCTCTCTCTGGTTCCGCTTCCTGCGGGTCCCACAAGCGGACTGAGCCACCGCTCCCACCGCTGCCACGAGGGCGCACGAGGTACCACTGTGACATCACAGCGCAGTGTCACCTCACAGGGAATGGCTGGGGACCAGGCAGCACGCAGGGCAGCCCTGCAGGCCCCCAAACGCAGCATCTTCTGTGATGCACTCGGCTCTGGGGTTCCGGTTCCATGCGGAATTCCTTCCATGAAGTTGTAATAAAGACATTTTACTGGCTTAATAAATAGGACCTGAACTGGTAAAGTACTTCACGAGGGCTTAATTCTAAGATTTAGGTCTCAGAAGGAGCCCTTGGTTACCAAACACCAGCAGTTTAGCAATACTGGTGCACCAGCACATTAGCACTATCCTAATGGATACCACGGTTACTGTAGAAATTCCCTGTCTCACTGTAGAAACTAAAACATACTCCTGGATGATTACAATAATTTTCTGTCCATTCAGATGCTCTGAAACAATAAATGTGCATAGCTCAATTACATTTGACGCATAGAATGTCAGCAATCAACATAGTTTAATAACTTTTCTAAGAGTGAAGGGATTTTCACTACTTTTGAAAAGAATCCATAATTGCACACTCACTCTGCAAAATGAGTTCATCTTGTTACAGAGTGGTTCTTACTGGAATGAAATGCGCCGTGCTAAGTAAACAGCTACAGTCAGATTGGCACAAAACCCAAACACATTCCAAGGATAAATGTTTATAACAAATAAAATGAAATGAACACATCTTATGAGTGCTTTTAGAAACGTGCTCCTGTTACTCGTTACAAAACAAATGGCTGCAACATACATAAAGTGAAGGAAAACACCAAACAAATAAGGCAGGAACAGGCTCAAAGTGTTACATGAGCAAGAAGAAAAACTATGAAAAATCAGGCATGCTTCAGCAGGAAGGTATTTGTGAAGAAAATGCTGCCAAATATAAGGCACGTATTTATTCTGTGCTGAGTAACTGAAGAGCCGCATCTACTTCACGGAGATGTGCTGCCAGAGCTGCACAGTCAGCACAGAGTTTGAAAGCAGAATGCATGTCTCTGAAGACAGGTATGCAAAGCCATAAAACCAATGGCTGAATGATGCAGAACAGCATCTCTAAAAGCATCTCACCTTTCTGGAATGGCTGCTGTTCCTATGTGATATGGGTTCTTTCAAACTGCACGTCAGACCTGACACCTCTGTGTGAGCTCCCAACCCAGTTCTGAAAGACAACACTGAACATTTTGGGTGGGCTTTGGCTTGCAATGTGGCTCTATGTGAGCTAAGCCCCCATTATGGTCTGCATAGATGTAACCAAAACAACTGCAGCCCAAAGAGGAGTTCAGCTCATCCTATCTCTGGATAGCTAAACATCTCACAGGCTCCATAGGCTGCACTGCTGTATAGGCAAATGGATACAGTGAAATAAAGGAGTCTGCTTAACAGAATTGGAAACTCCACTGCACTGCCTTTCATTACTTGGTCTTATCATTTTGTCTGTTTGGAAGAGGGGAGCTGTATCTTTAGGAAGCCTTGACCTGGTCCAGTTGGAAACGTGTAATTCCCAGAGGCTCATCAGAACAACACATCATGGTACAAGGTGATGTAAATGTCCAGCTGAACCCAGCCCCAAAGCTTTCTCTGCAGGAATGTGATTGATGTTGGTGTGGAGCTGCGACAGCCAACTCACAGCCCATGAAAGGACATCTTGTTAATGCTCCAGAAGAGGGGAAAGATAAATAGCTCTCTAAGTTCTGTACTTCATATACCAGCCACAGTTACGGCTCTTCATAAATATTTTCAGAGAGACATCAATCAGAAATGCCACTTTATTTCTTCCCACACCTGAACCTGTGAGGTTTTATTTTGGGAAATTAAATCTACCTACTCCACACAGACAGACTGTTCCCTGGATACCACGGAATGAACGCAGTAAAGTGATCTCTGGGCTGTGCCAGGGCTGGGAACGCTCTCCGACGTGTGCATCCTCTTGCCCTTACAGGACAGAAGAGCCTGAAACGCTGGAAGGCAAACTGAACAGCTCTGAATATTTGACAGCCACCTTTGTTCCTATCTCACCCTTCTGCAGTGTTGATCTTACAGGCACTGGGCATGAAGTACGAATTGCAGAACACAGGTTTCCTCTTCCTCCATTCAGCATGTGCTGTGCTGCAGAGCTACGGAATCTTTCCATCTGTCGGCCGGGTCAGATATATTGTAAAAGGTTTCTTGGGCTTGGCTACAAATGTTGCCCTGATCTGTTGGACTCCTCCATCAGTACAAGTGCTTACAAAGCACACGGAGGATACGAGGCCTTGCAGAAACTGAGTAAATCATACGAGGAACAAACATCAGAGCTGCAGCAGCACACAAAATAGGAGACGTTTCACCGTGGGCGATTTGTTTAGCAACTCCTCCATCATCCTTCAATTTCAGACAACAATCAGAGTCACTCAGTTTGCCACCCGGTGACTCTTCAGGAGTGGTGACACCAGTGTTACATGAGAGCCCTCAGTACAAACCAGCAGAGGTAATCCCAGAGACACACACATCTCTCACCAAAACTTAGGCACTTTCCAACAGCGAGGAGTTTTGTATACCTATAGGTTTTAACGACTCTGGAAGCCCCCTAACTACAGCAGTCGTTCTCTCAGGATCAGCGGGCATCACCAGAGGTGATTCATGCTGTGGCTGCAGCTTTCTATCACACATCACACAAATAAGACATCTCCACTTTTCATGCTGGCGATGCTGTCACTCATTTTTCAATGCAATGAAAGACCTACACCAAGGGAGGAGGGGGTGCATGTATTCAAAAGCCCAGGCAACTCCTTACCTCCCCAGCTCGGTTCGTAGTTCAGCCACTGATCTTCAGTAGGGGTGGGTCGTTGGGTGTTGCTGTTCTGTTGACAACGACTGCAACAGTGACCATGGCGATGATGGCCCCTTTTCAGTGCTTTCCAAGTGGTCGAGTCAGCTGTCTTTGGAGTGACAGCTCAAATCCACAGTGGTCGAGTCAGCTCTCCTTGCAGTGGCAGATTCTGGCTCTGGGATCTCAGCAGAAACTCCTTGGTTCCCATCTTCTGGGCCTTGCCAGCAGATAAGAGGGAGCAGGGATGCCCACCTGCATCCTGTTTTCACAGGACACGAAGGTATCATTCCCAGCTTTCCCAGACCGAGCTGGAGCTATTTAGTCACAGGCAGATCTTCTCCAGTAAACACTCCTGAGCACTCTCTTCTGGAGGCAAGCGGCTCTGGAGGAAGGGCTTTCAAATGTCCACAGAGTGATGTCGATTGTCCTTATTTCTTGTGTCCCACACTGAAGTTAGCTTTTCCCTTCCCACCAAGGGCCGCAGTCTTTGATTCTCTCCATCTTCCCCCATCTTGCTCCCTTGTCCGTCACAGGAAAGCTCTACTTTCTAAAGTGCACACGATGCCTTGTTTACCTGCTGCCATGCTGCTCAGTGCCGTCTCTTCTCCTGCTCTGTGCTGGAATACATTCAGACACAGCCTGATTTTCCAAGAAATCAAGCTCACAGTTCTGTTCCGACCATTACTGGATTGTGGAAGGATGCTCCCAGCAATATGCCATTCAGCAGGTAGAGCTTGTTGCTGGGAGGATGGTAAGATTTGACTCAGAAAGAAGGCTGTCACTGCAGCCAAAACCTTGTCAGAAGAGAGACGTGAGCTTGTCATTTGTCCATTGCATTCCTTGCAGGTTTGATACAGCACATGAAGATTTCGGTACATCAGCAGTGAGCTTTCACCATTCTCATCTTCACTTGTGATTGCTTGGGTGATTTACATACCAGCAGCACAAGGAGCCTTTATACTTCTTCTTCCTTTGTCTTCTTATTGGAAAATCACTGTGACACATTAAAAGCCAAAGCCAAGTGTCTTTGCTGCATACCAAGGCAGACAGAAAAAGAATTAACACTGATTGTGGCCTTCTGTTCTGGGCAGATGAGAAGTGCTTGAAGAGATGCTTCAAATGGCCGTTTGTAGCTCATTCTCCAGTGCTGCAAGCTCTCTTGGTTTGGACTCTGGCTTAGAAAACAGCACTGGAGAGGAACTCAGACCTCCTCATTGCTGCAGAGCCTCAAGGCCCTTCTTCCCCTGATGGATTTCTGCCAAGGTTCAGCTGTGAGACACTCATTTTTAGCAGCTAAGTACAGAATTCTGCACTCTGGAGAACCATGACACAAACTTCTTTCATTTTATAATAGAGTGTGAATGTGAGTGTGTTGATGAAGCAATGTACCATAGAAGTGCTGTGACCTTTTAGTCATGTCAGCATGTTTTGGGAGCAAGAGGCAACGCAGTGTTGATGATCTCCACATCTTTCCGGCAGTGAAATTTACTTTAAAATTTCTGCAGGAAAAGGTTTGTGCCAAATGAGAAAGCTGAATTTCCCACCGTCAGTCCCACAGATTCCTTCTCTCCCATTGGAAACGTCTGGGACATTACTGAGAAAAACACTGCAGTCTTTTGTTCAGGGGTTGGCAAAGGCAATGCTCCCTGCATTCCTTGCAGGGGGCTTTTTCCATGACTTTTTCACTGCTGTACACAAGTGCATACGGATACTTGGACACTCCGATGTAGGTCGCTCCAAAAGTAATGCCTGCTGTTGATTTCGATGGAAACTGCAGCTCTGCTGCCATCTGCTGGCACGACAACAAAACGTAATGGAGTATTTGTAGGAAGGTTCAGCCTCTGCTGCCGTACCACCAACAGTCACCTCTGATATCATGGGCCTACATCAGAAAATAGGAGGCGTTACTTTTGGAGCAGCCCTCATATATTATATATATATGTATCTGAGTAGCAGCAGCTCTCACAGGCAATATTCTGATGCTCATTTGGTTGTGCTGAAGCAGTATGTGTTCAAAGAGTGCATTTAGAGATGCTTTCATCACATACTTTGTGACACAGTCTGCAGATCTCTGTTTAGGACTCGATTTGTAGAACTGTTCACAGAGCTCCTTTATAGAAAGCTCTGGAGGTGGAGCAGCAGGACCTGATAACTCAGTCACATAAGGAAAGATTAGCAAGGTAGGAAGAATGATACTACTCTAGAAAGTAATACATGATGTCAGAACATAGGAAAAGATGTTATGCAAAGGAAAAAAAAAAGAAAGTGAATAATTGCAGATGTTTTAAATTTGCATGTGTGCCATTTACAATCTTTGTCAAACCTTTGGGAGAAAAAGGATTCCAACCAGCAATTAGGAATTCTTGTTTTCTGTTTGGCAAACAAATGATGTAGAGGCTGAAATGGTAGGAGGATAACTCTGTCACACAGAAATCAGTATTCTGAAGCTTCTGGGAAAGAAAAGAAACCAGAAGAATTACAAAGAAGTGTTGTGGTTATTTGCTGACATTCTGCATTTTTTATGTTTTAATGATTTCACTGTCGTGGATGTCTCCAGAGTGCTATAAAATAGGGGAAAAAACAACAACAAACAAACAAACCAAAAACACTAACATTGGCTTACATGGTTAAAATGTGGATGGAGGAGTAACACACCTGGTAAAAGCATTGTTCTGCATTTGGCAGAGTTCTGTAATCACAAAACACAGACACTTATCTGGCTTGTGACTGGAAATGTGTGTCTTCTGAAATCCACTGCTTCAATTCATGCCTAAAGTAATGCTCTAAAGGTCTATTATTGAAAATATGTTTTGGACATTAAGGGCAGCCAAGAAAGGGCCTGCAAAAGCACTCTGCTCCCCATCAATAATTCTTTCTTCTTTTGCAGGAATTGGCAGAGTAACCCATCTGACCTGAAACAAAAAAAGGATGTAAACAGATCAGATGTTCTATATCTGAACATAAATGTTTCCATCTTTCAGGTGTAACTGAGAAGCTGAACCAGATGCTGCCACTATTGACCAGTACCTAGAAAACACACGCAATGCAGGAGGGTTTGTTGCACTGTGATTGCTTTTTATCGCACCTGTCAGAACGTGAGTGAAGCTAATAGATGGGCTGGTGCTCTGATGCAAGGTAACAGCAGGCGTTCAATTCATGCTGTTAGTGCAGAATTGGCTCAAAGAAGGGAGACTTTAATTCACTGAGCTTTGCTCACTGGAAATGAAGGTGCAGGCTGTTCATAAGGGTACAGAAGCAGAGCGCAGCCTGTGTGCCACCAGGTGGCATGGAGGGTGCAGCAGAGCAGGGACTGCATCAGAGTTCTGTGATCTGTTGCAGCTCCCCGGGCAACTTGAGGAGTCAGCAACATCAGGACGTACAAACAGAATAAGGATGCTGGGATGAGGACCTGGTGGTGCCAAAGTGCTTCCCTGCCTCTCTCGGAGCCGAAGACTCACCTTTTTTACAAAATGCCTTTGGGGAATTCTGCTCATTATAACATCAAAACACATCTCCATCCCGAAAGCTACCAGCCTCCAAGGGGTGACAGCCTCTCACTGAGCATGCACACCAAATGTTTTTAACCACTACCTTTTAAAGCCATGTGAGGAAAGTTTACACCAGTCAGAACAAAGCCATGTAATCACTGGAGTGACTCCAGCTTCACCTGTGGAACAGCAAATAGTATGAACATGGATAAGGATGGGGGGAAGATGAGGGAAGGTAGCTTTGCAGGCAAGTAGGAGAACAGCTCTGACCCTGGGAGCAGCCAATGGGCAGATCCCCTCTTTGCCCCCCACAGGCAGTGCTGGTAGGCGAGATTCACACACTTGGTCCTGCTTCCCTGTAATTTTGGTTTATACCTTGGTGCTCTTGTGGACAGGCTGTATTCCTCTTAGTTCTTTGCACATGCTTTGCATTATCCTTGGTTAACCTCACAGCTCTGCAGGCAGCTATCACATCCTGTGTGTGAGAGTGGAAGGGATGGCCAGATTTGGGGATGCCTCTGGTTAGATTAAGGCAAAACGAAATGCAGAGGTTCTCACACAACCCTCAGTTTTAATAGGAATCTAATGCTACAGTTATCCCAAAATAGTGCACGGTAAGAATTAAATCTGTCTTGACTGTAAGGCTAAATATAAAACTTTTTGTTGGTCCTTAACAACAATGAATTATCACCAGCCATCCAAAAGAACCTCTCAGCATGTGCCATTCCTGACCAAAATGACAACTAGAATCAAATATTATAAACTGATGGAAGTGAGTACAGTCACACAAACCTCAGTGACTACGGAACAGAGGTGTTTTGAAGAATGCTATTTGCTAGATGTGAGCAAAAAGGGTAGCAATGCAACCAAATTTCATCAGGGTCACAGAGATGCAGGAGTTGTGGCCAGTGCCAGAAAGCATGAAGGGATTTGGGAACCTATGTAAAACTGTACCTTCCATCATCTCCTGTGAGAGTGTTCTACAGCTGAGCTGTGCATTGCATGCCTTTGTTCCTTTGCTCTGAAACTTTTCTTTGCTGGTGCAATTCCATGTCCTCTGGTCTTACAATGGAAGAATCAGAGATCAGTGGTTCCCTGTTAAACTCTGCCAGTCATACTCTTGGTTGTCTGCTTTCTGGCCTGAATTGCCCTTGGTTATTTACTGTTTTTCGTATGAAAGTTGTTCCACAATCTGATCATCCCTAGAGTCCTCCTCTGAACCCACTCACATCCTTCTCGATGGCTTTTGAGATGGGAAGAACAACATTCAAAGTGCAGCCAATGATGCACCTCCATAGAGGCACATCTTTTCCACTGCCTTGTCTTCTTCCTTGCAGAAAGGTTCATCATATGCATTTTTTTAGAGGATTGCTAATGAGAAAATCTGAAGATGCAAAGGTATGTTTTAGTTGGCTGAACTCTTCTCAGCTCCTTGTTCCCAATTGCACGTAGATAAAACTGTTGGCTCTGATGCTGGAGCAGGACAATTAGCCTTCTTTCCACAGCCTCCCACAGCATTTCTGGCTTCAGAGCAGAAACTGCTTCTCATTACTCCTACACTGAGATGTGTTCTGTTGTGATGACTGCTTTGCGCCCTCAGGCAAAATCTCCTACAAAGCACAGATTTGTCCTCTCCCAGTTCACCAAGAATGGAGAACTTTGGGGTATTCCTCACACCTCGCTTTTTATTCATATGGGATGTGGGGCAGCCTTGGGAAAGTATGAGATGACACGTGGCACATTCTAACTTAATGCACAAGAAGCAGAAGTTGCAGACTATGAGGGGTAAAAGGCTGGTTATATAAATTCTTTGTCACCTCCAGAACTTCTCTTCCCTGCCTTCCATCATTTGATTTCTTTCTTTAAATGCTTAGTATTTTTCTTTAGCTTTTAAACTTTCTCATCCAATATTTCCAATAGCCAATATTCCACCTGAATTTTCAGATATTTCTCTGCAGTATTTGTACAGTTCCTGTAGTTAACCTCATAGTCATACTAAGCTTGATTTACACAACACCTCCACTAGCTGTGAATGTTCCCTTTATCTGCAGAGATCATGGCCTGAGCCTGACGTTTCTTCATTTCACTTATTTAGGAGTAACATATTCTCCTGTCTCCAAATGATGTTTCCACAAGATAAGTTTGCACTCAAAGCTATGCACTCCCTTAAAGCAGGCAGAAACCACACAGACGTGACTCTGAAGTTGGCTTAGAAATACCTTGGAACCCAGTTATCATTGCAGATCCTTGACAACCACAGGAAGAGTTTTTCAGATTCCTTCTTTGTGAAGGACTGCAGGTAAACAGCCATTCATGTGCTGAAAAACTAAACAATAAGCACAAAGTGTAGCTCGTGGCAAGCTGAGCAGCCATTGGTAATCTGTCATTATGTCAAGTGACTCAGGGCTTTGTGTCTGTTGCTCCTTCTCTTGCAGGTAGATCTCAAATACTTTCTTCAATCCATCTCCCTTTCCATTATATGCCTGGTTTGTATCTTCCTAATAAACTGCTCCATAAATGCTGCTGCCATCAGATTTGCATTTAGAGAAATACATTTGAACACAATTAAAACAGTGAGAGGCCATCAAATCAGGAATCAAACGCTGTAGGCTATAAGCTTGTCAGTCAGACAATAGGAGCATCACAGCTTGCACTTGATTATAACACTTCTTCAGAGATGCAAAGGACAAGAATGCACTCAGGAACTGCACTCAGCAAGGTTTTACTAAGAGCACATCATATTTGACAAGCCTGACTGCCTTCCCTGATTGCTTATGTGGGCAGGAGGGCATACATCACAGGACATCACAGGACATACATGCCAGGACAGAGCAGCTGATCTGGAGGTGTAAGGGACTTTTAGGGGTTTCCTTTGCCAGGCAAACACCAAGAAAGTAAAGCGACCCCACAGCACCAGGCAGCCCTCATGGGAGTGGCTGATGGCCAGGGTGTTGTCAGGGCAATGGAGACCATACTCACAGCCCTGAAAAATGGCAGCTGGGAAGCTTTCTATGTGGGGAAAGAGCTGTAATTCTATTAGGAAGGAAAAAGCGTGCCTAAAAAGCTCATTCTAGTACACTAACAGGTTTTCTGAAGCTGTTGGAAAGACCTCTAAGATCATCTGGTCCAGCCATTGTCTCATCTCCACCATGCCCACTAAACCACATCCCTCAGTGCCACATCTCCACGTTTCCTGAACACCCCCAGGACTGTGGCTGCACCACCTCCCTGGCAGCCTGTGCCAATGCCTCACCACTATTTCTGAGCAGAATTTCCCCTGGGCTGTTAGTGTTTTGTCATCGTTGAATAGGGTTTGCTAGCTGTATTCAACATACATTTTGTTCTGTTTTGTTTTGTTTGTTTGTTTGTTTTGGTAGCCATTCCTCTAATAATGACTGAGTTTTAGCTGTGACTGTATTCTGTGCCATTTTCTATGTTAACTGCTGGCAAATTTGCAAGTGTAGAAATGTAGGATTGAAGATAAAGCAGGGAGAATGAGTAATTTTGAGGAAAGTGTTGTGTGAGATAATCACTGGCTGTTTCTCCTTCTGCCTCGTGGTTCTGTTTCTAATTCTAGAAGTGTAACAGCCTGCAGTATGAGAACAGCTGAATGTGGTTGTGTTTGCTTTGCGCTTACTTCTGTGTTTCACTTTTTGTTTGCCATTTTGCAAAAGTTTCATCTTCACCTAAGATGAAATTTAGGCTCCCCTTAACTAAATCAAACGAGAGCGACAAGAGAACAGCCGACACGGCTGAGCCGGGCTGGACGTGGAGAGGCAGCCGCTCCGGGTCCCGTCTGCAGCTCCACCCCGCTGCCACCCCCCCCAGAATCACAGAATTGCCAGGGTTGGAAGGGACCTCAAGGATGATGAATCTCCAACCCCCCTGCCACACGCAGGGCCACCAACCATCCCACCTAATGCTAGACCAGGCTGCCCAGGGCCCCATCCAATCTGGCCTTGAACACCTCCAGGGACGGGGCATCCACAACCTCCCTGGGCAGCTGTTCCAGCACCTCACCACTCTCTCCGTAAAGAATTTCCCCCTGACGTCCAACCTAAATCTCCCTTCCCTCAGCTTAAAACCATTTCCCCTTGTCCTGCTGTCACTCACCCTTTCAAAGAGTTGATTTCCCTCCTGTTTGTAGGCTCCCTTTAGGTACTGAAGGCTGCAATGAGGTCACCCCGCAGCCTTCTTTTCTCCAGGCTGAACAAGCCCAGCTCCCTCAGCCTGTCCTCATAGGGGAGGTGCTCCAGTCCCCTGATCATCTTTGTGGCCCTCCTCTGGACCCTCTCCAACAGCTCCCTGTCTTTCTTGTACTGGGGGCTCCAGACCTGGACGCAGTACTCCAGATGGGGCCTCACAAGAGCAGAGTAGAGGGGAACAATCACCTCCCTGTCCCTGCTGGCCACCCCTCTGCTGATGGAGCCCAGGATCCCATTTGCCTTCCGAGCCACAAGGGCACACTGCTGGCTCATGTTAAGTTTTTCATCTACCAAGACCCCCAGGTCCTTCTCCACAGGGCTGCTCTCAAGGACGGCTCCTTCCAGTCTGTAGGGATGCCTGGGATTCCTCCGGCCCAAGTGCAAAACTCTGCACTTTGCCGTGTTGAACCTCATCAGGTTCACCCAGCCCACCTTTCCAGCCTCTCGAGGTCCCTCTGAATGGCATCCCGTCCTTCAACCGTGTCAACCACACCACTCAGCTTGGTGTCGTCAGCAAATTGCTGAGGGTGCACTCGATTCCGTCACACGCCCTTTCCTCATGTGATCAAGCATGTCATCCAGGATGATCTGTTCCATGATCTTCCCAGGCACAAAGGTGAGACTCACCAGCCTGTAGTTCTTGGGGTCCTCCTTGCTCCCTTTCTTGTAAATGGGAGTGACGTGACCCTTCCTCCAGTCATCCGGGACTACACCAGACAGCCACGACTTCTCAAATATGATGGAGAGCGGCTCGGCAACCACCTCAGCCAGCTCCTTCAGAACCCTGGGATGCACGCCATCCGGCCCCATAGACTTGTACACATTCAGTCTCATCAGGCGGTCTCGGACCTGCTCTGCCCTCACAGCGGGGGGGGATTTACCACCCCAGTCCCCACCCAGAGGTGTAGGGATGCAGGGCTCAGGGACAGAAGGAGTCCTGGCTGACGGTGAAGACCGAGGCAAAGAACTCATTCAGTACCTCGGCCTTCTCTCCATCCGTTGAAACCAGTTCTCCTTTTACATTTACCAAAGGAGGTATCCCATCAGGATGCTCAAAGAGTCCACAGAAGGCAATAAGGGGAACCACAACATTGACTCGTTAACTCCCACTGGTCCACTGGTGATGTTCTGATGCGGAACACTGGGATATTCTTAATGATGTAAACATCGTGGTACAGCAACGAGTGGAGGGAAATGTCCAACTAAGTTACATAAGAAAGAGCATCTTTTTGAATCCACCTTTAAGAAAGGTGGCACGGTTCAGCCAACAAAGGGCATGGCTTCAGGATGCCTGGGGGAGGCATTTCTGTATGGCAGTGACAGCATTGACAGCACTGCTTTCTTCCATCATTGCAGGTCTGTCACTTTGCTCAAGTTGCCTTAACTCACCTCCACTAGCCCCATGGGAGAAAAGGCAGTGCCCTGTAAGATGGCTGAAGGCTTAATCTGAATGGTGATTAGTATTTACACTGTTATCCTGTTGTCCTCACGTGCTGGTATTTGATATCACTTGAGATACTGATATGAATTCTGCAGGTCTCCTGTCAGAGCTCACACAGAATCAGATTTGAGTCTAAATATCAGTGTTCAAATCCCTTCTCCCCACCTCCTTCCCAGCCTTTGCTAAGAAAAACAGAAGTTGTTTTAAAGGTAAGTGGGAAACCATTAAACCTGTACACTTCAAAGCACTTAATCTTCAGTGTTTCTGGAACCACGACGACAGACAGATTACTTTTCATCGTCCATCACAGACCTACAGGAGTTGGAAGAGACTTCAACAGGTCAGCACGTCCAGCCCCCAATAATAGTGCAGCAATGTATGCATGTAGAAGAATTATGACCTTACTCAACTCTGAAGGAAAAAGCACCTTGAACAATAAACTCAAAGTCCAAAAGTTACTTAAACTATCTAGATCCTAGTCAGTGAGATCTCCAGCCCTCTTTTAAACAGTCGTATGGCATTAAGAATTAAAAACTTTCTAAGCACGGGTGTGTGTTGTGTCCTGCTCCCTTCCTTTATTATGAAAGCTGTATGCACTATCTACAGGAAGTCAGCAATCCAGTCCTACAATTTCTTTCTTCTGGGCATTGTTTTTAACCCATTAAATTTGTTCATACAGCTGCTTCCAAAAAGAAACATGAAAGAAAGGATGGTTTCCAATATGATAATGCCTCCCCTTCACCAATATTGGGAACAAAGACTTTGAAGAAGACTGGCCTGTCAGATGATTTATTTTTTCAGAGTTTGAACCAAAAGCTGTGTATTTCTTACCAAACAGTGCTGAAGATGATGACCACATTAACAGCTCTCAAGATGTTTCACAGAATGGCAGAGGTTAGAAAGAATCTCTGGAGGTCATCTTGTCCAAAGTCTCTGCTCAGGCAGAGCCTCCTACCTGCAGCAAGATGCCCAGCCTTCTGGATGCCACCAAAGATGGAGCACCCAGAACTCCTCAGGGCAACCTGTGAATGTGCGCAGTCACCTTCGGTGAGAAAGTGTTTCTTGATCTCCAGTCAGAACCTCCTGTTTTAATGTGTGCCCATTGCTTCCAGTCCTGCTGCTGCACCGATAGGAGCCTGCATCCATCTTCTGTGTGCTGTCCCTTTGGCTATTTGTACACACGGGTGGCTGAGCTGGCCCTGAGCCTTCCGTAAGCTGAACAGACCCAGCTTTTCTTTCTCTCAGGGAGTCCCATAACTAGAGAGATTAGTACCTCAGGTGCAGCCTCAGCAGTGCTGCTGTCATCAGCAGGCTGTTGCAGGTACAGTGTAATCTCTGTCCCTTCCTCCAGTCCTTTGATTTCTTTCAAAACTAATTACACTGCACTCCAGCCCAACAGAGCGGGTGCGAAGTGCACTGAAAATATAAGTATTAAGAGATTACTCTGAAAGAATTTCTCCACTGTTAATGGTTTTGGCAGTTGCTCTACGTACAGTTAGGAATAAGGGTTAGTGTTATCACCTTGTTTATCTCTGAGTAAGAAGGTATTTGTTATCACTGTACATGGGTATGGCTTCAGTGACTGTATTACTATTACTGGTTGCTCACTGTCATAAACTTGCTGATGTAGATCTTGGGAGTGTGGTAAATTATTTTCTTGAGGACACAGAACAGGGGAAGGAATTAAATCAGCAGTATCATGCTGAGCTACAGAAGACTGCTAGCGTTGGACAGTTTTCGTTGCCATCCTGTCTCATGTGGATTATTCAAAGAAACAAGTGAGAATTAAAATATGACAGGATACGATTGGTGGGGTCCTGCTCCAATACAGACAATGAGAAAATAAAGTTGAAGCTTTCTTCTGTATCTTAGTACCTAGGATAACATGAAACAACACACTGAACTCCTTGAAAATAAGTTTAATTTTATCCATTAGAAATATTATCCCCATAGGTCCACCTTTCCACAAAGGCTTAGATTTTAAAGTAACAGAGCTCACATTTCTTTTGAATTAATAAACAGCTAGATGATTAATTTCAATATTAGATTCAGAATCTGGTCAGCTGGATAAGAAAGGAAGTCAATATCAGATAATCAGGAAGGAATAAAAATTAAACGTATGCTGTCAGTTAGTTTTTGGACCACTAAATATAACACAGAACTGAACTTAGCAGTCAAAGGAAATGGACCAAATACATAAAAACCAGCATATGATCTTCAATAGTTCCACAGATTCTGTCAGCATTTTAATGACTTTTGCACCACGTAAAGTAAATCAAATCCAACTACAATTTTCAGTTGCCATTCAAAACTAAAAAAAAGTTGTTTTCTTTAATGGGCAAAAGTGACAAGTTTCCTGATACACAGAATCATTCAGCATGGTCAGCAAGCCTTTCAAAAGGCCTGTTTAAAAGAACAAAAATCCAAGAAACCACTGTTCAGTTTACGGTTCGTTCTTCTAACTTCATTATTACTGATTAGTTTTGTCGTGCTCACCAAAAGCAGGCCTGTACCTGCGAGGCTGTGCCCAGTATTTTTGATTATGATGCCATTTTACGAATCATGTAGTTCAGAATGCCTCCATTGTGGAAGTAAGTGAGTTCCACGTCCGTGTCAAACCTCATGATGGCATGAAAGGTTTTCCCAGTATCCAGCTGTTGAGGTCAAAGAGAATTGTTCAAGCAGCAGAACTTATCGCATGATAGTAAAATACAGGCTGTTATGATAGTTTTCTAATCTTAATAGCTCAAATGAACAGCAAGTAGACATCAGTACTTCTTTTTAAGACAAGGGGCCACACCAGACCACAGCCAACATCTTCAGAGTAAGTTGGCTTGAAACAAGCCATAATAAGCAGAATATGGAGACTCCTTGCACCGCACTTACTGTCTCTTAACAGATTTAAGGTTGATACAAGCCTAGTGGCACGTAAGCTGACCACTCAATCAAGTGGTCATACTAACTATCAATGTTTTTCTGTGTAGTCATTCTCCTTGCTTAGGTACAACAGCAACGCTAATTGCATTAGCATTCACTAGAGCTCTGTATGGGAAGAAGAAAGACAGGAGCAGGAAGTGAATCAAACTACCTCAGTTTTGCTGAAAGCTATTTTCATCAGTGACTTTATAATAAACTGATGAATTCGCTGGGATCTACGCTTTCCCAATTTCAGGATGTTAATTGGGAGTACATAGACAGCATTTGTAGGCTACTCCACAATACAGGACTGCTTTGTGATGAATGAAGCTGTTTAAGAATGCTGCTTTTATCTCCCATCATTGCTTTCAACGATGGGAGAATTACTGCTTCCTTGGAATAACAGAATGTCAGGGATTGGAAGGGACATCAAAAGATCATCTAGTCCAATACCCTGCCCTCAATTCTTTTGCCTTCCTGAAAAGAGAGATTACTGGAAAAAACACTGTTTGTAGAGACAGTTGATTCAAGTAGCAGCCCTTAGGCATTTCATACCTTGATCTCGATATTCATCTGTGGTTTTAGATTCTCAGGAATTATAATTGTGTAACGTTCTCTTCCACTGAGTCCTAAAGTCCTTGCATCCTCCCCAGGTAAATATTGCAGAGGAATCACTCCCATCCCTACAAGGTTGCTCCGATGAATCCTCTCATAGCTTTCAGCAAGCACAGCCTTGACGCCCTGGGAAGTACACAATGGGTATGCTTATCCAGAT
The DNA here is from genome assembly GCF_987193195.1 of Phasianus colchicus. Lineage (NCBI taxonomy): Eukaryota > Metazoa > Chordata > Aves > Galliformes > Phasianidae > Phasianus > Phasianus colchicus. The sequence continues at coordinate 3,410,999 of NC_143476.1, forward strand.
GGCTCAGGATAGACCTTCTGTTCTCACAGGAATAAAACTGGTAACCTTTCATTTACTGACTGTCACTAGTCAGTAGGTACTGCTACTCAGTGGACTGTCCACAATAACTTGATTATATGTCAACTTTTAAACATCTTAAAAAGAAAGATTGCCAAAAAAGTACACGCACTTTTCTGGGAATTCTGTGTAATTTTCCTGTGTGTTTTCTGTAGACTTCTTTGTGTTACACGTAGAGTACCAATAGTAATTTTTGTAATTTTTGCTACTTCAGTGTTCTCCTACCCTAGATGTTCCAGATGTACATTTTACTGATCTTTACATGCCTACGTGCAAATACAGTTTACACAAAATTCACCATTGCAATAGTAATTTTAAAAACTCAGGCAAATGAAATCCTAAACACTAACCCTCTTAATTCGTTGCTTAAAAATGCACACAACTTTTGCATTCAAAAACTGCTTACCAAGAAAACTTGAATCACCTTGAAAAGGCTGCTGAATAATGTAGGACAGGATACAGAACAAGACAGATGTTCCACTGTACCTGGATTTACACCATGATCCAATAACAATATTGATAGGAATTCCTGACCTGCATGGTGAAGCAATGCTAAATATCAAGTTCACTAATACTTCACTTAATGCACTTTATATCTTCTCTGATAAGCAAGCTGAAGAAAGCAGTCTGAAGCAGACCCAAGGCTTATTGGGCTGTATGATGCAAGACTAAAGAAAATGGCCTTGCTGGTGTATAGAAAGCTAGCTGAAGCTCAGTCATGCATTCCTGCCTAAATGGGCTCTATGAATATTTGAATATATTTGCAAATGTACTGTGGCTCTTGGATTCAGATTGTACTTCAGAATAGCTTCTGATATCCAGAATGAGAATAAGCTACCTACGATAATGCTGTAAGCTACTCATCCTGAAAAAGTGAGTGAACTTCTAAGTATTCTCCTCCTCCTACTTTACTTGAGTTACTTACCAAGAGGAACGGCCCTTTGGCTGCCCAGTCTCTTGAGCTTCCTGCACCATATTCCTTCCCAGCAAGCACAATCAATGGATGGCCAGCCTGCTTGTATCTTTCTGCAGCATCGAACACATCCAGCTGCAATGAAAATATCAAACACTTTATATACTATTGGGGGTGGAAATACACTTCTGTGGAAATAAGAAAATTGTGTTTTCACATTAAGAGCTGAAGCCCACACTTTATGCCAAGCTCCACGTTAAGTTACACAGCACTTTGTGATTCCTAGCCTGAACACATTTCTACCACAGCCCACACTTTCCATTCTCACTACTACAATGGTTCTGCTCTCCACTGGTAAGCCTGAGAGCACCACCTTATGCAGTTATGTGTGACCTGCTGCCCTGAGTCAATGAATCTTCAGTTTCCTCTTTAGTTTTACTTAAAAGGTGCTGAAATAAATGACGCAACCTGTAAGAAGGAGAGCTAGTGCTAATCCAATCTACTGCCAAGGAACCTCATTTTAAAGCAGCATGTATA